>NW_028324303.1:3330000-3360000 GCF_058129835.1 Hydra viridissima
GCGCTAAGGTTGTTCTTTTACACACTGTTTAAGTGTGGCCATTACTTTCAAGTTTTTTTTATGTCAGTTGGAACGTTTTGTTTTGTGAATGCAGTATTGATGTTTTTAATAGAAAACGAGTTCAACCCTAATCCTGAGACCAATGAGTTTCACAATATTCTGGATTCGATGTGGTACAGTGCTATAACCGCAACAGGCGTTGGATACGGAGACGTTGTACCGAAGACAATTATTGGAAAATGTTTTGGAACCTTTGTGGCTGTTACAGGCCTCTTTTTGTTTTGCCTTCCGCAGCCGATATTGGTTAATCAGTTTATATCGGTTTATTATTTGCCTGAAGTAATGTCTAAAGACGATACTCTAAGGAAAAAAGCTATCATTAAAATGAGAGCAACTCTACTGAGAGAGTTATGACGTCATATATTTTCTTCTGGACAAGACATTTAAATTCTTAATGTAAATATTTTTATTAAAGCACGTAATTTCCTTTCTGCTATCATTTTGTAGTTTCAGTGAAAATCCTTTTGTGCGATTTTCTTTTTTTCTTTCAAAATAGAAGTAAACATTCGAATTTCATGGACATATTTTTCTAATTATTTCAAGCTGGGGTTTATTTTATTTGGTTCTAGCGAGAGATTGCCATGACTGAAATTGTACAAACAAGAATCTTTTTCAATCAATATAACTTTTTTTGTCTTTTTGATTTTTTTATGATTATTTCTTTTTTAATTTTAAGTAATTAAGAACAAAATACATTTAAAAATAAATTAAATTAGATTTTAAATAAATTAGATAAACTTACTCTCTCTCCGCCTTTTAATGGCAGCTTAAAGTATTTGAGAAAACTTAGTTTTTCAGATTCATGAAGTGTCAGAAAGATTACTAAAGTTTTTTCTTCTAAATATGATAGCACCGACAAAATTACAGAAAAGATCTCTTTCTACTAAAGAAGTCTACGACGCACAAATATAAACACGCATAAATTAAACCGCTATTTTTTTAAAACGCAGCTGCAAGAGAATAAAAAACTGAGAACATTTTGGTGGATAAAATCAACTTACGCAGAAGCAGCCCAGTTGGAAAAATCGCGAAAAAATTAAGGCGGGTTGTTTCCGTTTTATTCAACATGTCCCAGTGATGTATATTTACTTGGATGTCTAACAGGCGCTGCCCGTTGTAAAGCAAATTTTTTTACTGCGTAATGATAAAAAAATAACCAACAGGTTTTTTTTCCCAGTTTTATTAGAGAATATGTTTAAAAGTTGGTGAATTGCGATGATTTTGTGAAATGCTACGGCATGTAATATTTTCATAATCCTAGATTAAAAGTATCTTATACGTTACTATAAATTTGCTGTTTTAAAAAAAAAAATTCATTAAAGGAAAAAGAAACAGAACGTGACTTTAAATATTGTTGCTTAAGTGTCTTTTTAAACATATATAATTGTAAATATATACTTGTGTGCATAACCTTTCTTAAAATAAGAGACAGGAGTAATGAGCGATTTTTTAAGTTTACATATAATTTAAAACTCAAGTTTTTATCAATATTGTAACCTTTAATTCAACTTTAAAACAGTTTTAGAAATTTATAACTTGAAGGAGATATGATTTGTTATATCTTTCTTAATAATATAAGTTCTTTACAATATTTAGAGAATTAAATAACTAAATGGTTGTTTCTTGCTCAGCCTATGGTTGTAAAAGAAGATTTGTAAAAGGTAATAGAATTTCTTTTTGCAAAATTTTCCTTTAAAAGATTAAAATCTTTGTGAGGGATGGGTAATGGCTACAAAGAGTATAAAGTTTACACCCAATAAATTTAGTCAAGTCCTGTAGCAACCATTTTAAAATAGATGGTTTTAAGAGGCAACGGAGAAGAAAAAAAGAGTTGTGCTTTCTTTGATTTTGATTTTGCTGTGTTTTTTAAAAATTAAGAGCAATAGCAAAAAGAATTAACTTTCCAATGATGATGTAATAGATTAAAAAAAGCCAATAACTTTCTATCTTAAATAGATCGTTAACAGAAGTTTAAACTGCTCAACCACCGATCTCTATAATAACTGGATAGCGCAACTTCGAGCAAAAACTTCTAATTTTTTGACGCCAAAATCGCCATATTGGAAAGCCCCAAAAACTTAAATCCCGTGAGCTTTAAAATCTGTTTTTCGGCTTATCGCTTTAAATACACATATCAGATTTCAGCGTTCTGGGGCTTTCCAATACGGCGATTTTGGCGTCAGTTTTGATATTTAGAGATGCGCTATCCAGTTATTATAGAGATCAGTGTGCTCAACGCAGTTTGGAATTAAAACTTCATAAACAAAATTCTCTGGAAAAATTTTACTTAGAAAAAAAAGCATTGAAAAAAAAGCTTTTTTTTTTTTTCAATGCTTTTTTTTTCTAAGTAAAATTTTAAAAAGAGAAAAAAATAGATTTACTCAGTAGAATAATTCAAAAATTTGAAAAAAAAAATTTTTTTCAATACTAATGCAAATATAACTAATTATAAATTTTCTGGACTAACTTTAGAACTGTTGAAATTAAGTTTAAAAAAAAGAGGCTGGAAACGAAAGTGTTTTTGATAAATTTGCTTTAACGCTGCACTTTTACTCATCAAGAGCATAAGAATTTGTTGATCTCCTGGAGTAAGCTCTCTTTCATATGAAGGTTTTGCTATTTTTGAAAATGATATTCCAGCAAATGATCCCAGATAAGTTAGTAACAGAAGCACTTGTTTTTATGCTTGTTGAACTGAAAAGTCATTGGAAATGAAAGTTGTCTTACTAAAATTGCTTTAAATTTTATGCGCATAAATTAATTCACACAGAAAAAAGACGTTTGCAAAAGGAGATCTTCTCTTATTGAACAAAATCCAATGAAGTGTGAATCTAGTGAAGATTCTAACTTTGTTAAAGGTCTAGGTTTTTGTCTTTCATAAGTCTCTACTTCAGTTTATAAGGAAGCTACACTTGGATATTTGACAGAGTTTATTGTTAAAAAACTTAACCTGTATGACATGTGCGAACAGATTCATTTCTCAACAAACAAGAGCCAAAAGTTATGAATATTCTTTATTTTGCTGTTCATCAAGGAAAAGTTTTACTACTTTTAAAAACTGTCGTGGGCTAATTTTTCCATTCTTTATTGACACAAAGGTTGTTGAGAAATGTGAGCAGGTTTTTAGAGTTTTGATGTGTGGGATCTTCAAGAAAAAATTTTAAAATTTTTGATGGTGCACTCCATAAATCAAACCCTTGCAGCAAATGAGGTATTGTTTAATGACCTAAATATACATGATTTAGAACACAAAATTTTGACTGGAGACTAGTATTCTTCATTACTTTTTAAAAAAATTTAGAAAAGTATGTAACATGTTTTAATGTTTTACATATGATTTTGTGTCAGCTATAAAAAGAAAATTCCTTTCTTAATTCTTTTTTTTTTATTCATAAAATTGATTAAGATAAGAATATTTTACTTATCCCCAGTAATCATGCTTTTATCAAAATAACAATAGTTTAAAGATTTCTTACTGGGTACTTTAATCTTATAGTTGTAAAACTCAAAAACATTCATTATAATTGACAAATAAATTTTTTGATTTGTCTGGTTATTTATATATATATATATATACATATATATATATATATATATATATATATATATATATATATATATATATATATATATATATATATATATATATATATATATATATATAAACTTTTGATTGCATACTAATGTTCATGAAACGAATTTTTTCATGAACGTTTAAAACAACAACTTGATTTTAAATGTTGAACTTCTGCATAATATTTTACATGGCTAAACCGGCTACCGGTTATCAAAATAAAATAAATTTGTTTCACATTTTCATTCCGAATTTGTGCGGAGTTTGATATCTATAAATCATATAAATCATTGACATGTCTACTATATTAATCGGCGTAGATAAAAAGAGGTGTTACTTAAAAGATCGCTTATATAAGAGACCTAGATAAAAGGCGGAACGAAACGCTCAGACAAGACTTTAATAAGATTTAAGCTCACTACAACAAGCTCATAAATAGATCTTATACCGTCTTCATCAAAATGAATCGTTTTTTTCCCGATCTTATCTTAGGCCTCTTATATAAGCGATCTAACAAACTTTTTGAATTAATTTTTTTTTTCGTCCTTTTTGCAGGCGATTAGACAATTTAAACAAAATATTTAAAATGAACTTTTTTTTTGAGTACAATTTTAACAAAAATTATATAGAAAATTTTATAATTCTGTTGAGTAGAAATAGAGCAGAAATAGATTAAGTAAACTTAACTAGAGCTTAATCTTTAAGAACCTTGAACCTTTGCCAGGTGTAAGTATCATAAAATGGGTCAACTTAGCAAAAGTTCGAGAAATTCATTGTATGGCGCAAACATAAGTTTTCAACAACTTTTACCTAGTTTGCATTGAATAGATATTTTCTTACCCATTTTGTGCCCTTTTATACGTCAGAGCTGCTACTTTTGTAATGCTATCATTTTAAAAAATAATATGTTAGCTAACTGTGTTACCTACCTCCCCCCTCTCTAAAAAAAAAAGGTCTTGTTTACGGAAAGGATTGAAAAAAGCATTGAGGAAACAAGTTAATGCATTGTTTTAGAAAAAGATGAGTATGACTGTTATGACAAAAAATCTAAGTTGCACTTATATATTGGGAAGGCATTCAGGATTTCTTTTTTACAACAAGAAAAAACCAATATTGGTTTTGGAAAAGACTATTTGAAATCACCTGTTGGAATCGGTACAATTTTGGAATGCACTCATACTTGTCGACACGATGCAAATATACTTTTAAAGCAAAAACCTATTAACAGACAATTGAGCTTGAATCCACTTAAGTGACAAATAGAATCCATACACAGGTTAGTTAAAGATATGTTAATGTTGTAAACACAGACTGTTTAGCGCAATTAAACAATCTTTTATAAAGGAAATATTTTTAACTTGCCAGCATAATACTACTGTATACCTTTAACTACGCATTTTATAAAACCCATGAAGCTGAAGTCTTCAAAATAAGCGCAAATTTAATATCAGCTTCGGCAAATATTTTTAAAGCTAAAAACCTGCGCACCGTTAAATCAAACTTGTAGCCTACGCTAGAATATAAGATGCAAATTCTTAAAGACCCTTAATACAAGTAAAATGATCTGTTAAAGTTTAATGAAAGTGAGCAGTTTCAACCTTCTTTGAACATAACCGATTTTTTTGATCAAACAACTCTATTCTGTGTTCCGAATTACATCATTAATTTATAAATAAACATATGATAAAGCACAGAAGATGAAACTAACTATTACAATTGTCTGTCAACAAACAGTAAATATAAAGAACAACTGAAACAAATGTAGATACTTATCTACTGAAAAAAAAAAAACAGATTTAAGTGTTGATAAAGGAAGCATCGGCGTTTGGTTTTTGCGTTAAAAACAAATAAAGAACAAATTTCTTTTAAAATAAATCGCTTTTTACTTTTGATTTATTATTATTCGTTATTAACATGCCATTATAATTAGTTAAAATAAAATGCCTTTTCTTAATAGAGAGCATCATCCACAATATCATACCATAAAATTGTTAGCGAAAAGAAAATCAGACATCAAATGTTTTCAAAAAATAATTTGGATAAATAACATAATGATTTAAATAAATAACATAACAATTAAACATAATAATAATAATAATTGTAAATGTAGTTACAATAAATAACATAATATTATTAATAATATTATTGATAATAATAATATCATTAATATCGATGAATAACATAATATAACTGTAGTTAATTTAAACAACTTTCAAAAAACTCATTTCTACTTGTTTTATGTTACAAACATATTTCTTCATCATAGTTACATATAACTGCAAGCAGGGCACCTTAATGCAGCTGTCACTGGTACTGAACCAAATATACGCAATGTAATCATAACACTTTTGAAGGGTTTCCCAAGCTCTGTAACTGACATCTTGTTCAAAAAACCAAATGGGGAAAGAAGTTTTTCACCGGAATTGCCAGCACAAATTTGTTTCATATGAAGCAATTCTTCATTCAATAATTAAGTTTCAGTTACACCAAGAGATAATTTTGTAAAAATGGGTGCTCCTAATTTCTGCTTTCTTGCTGACAGTTAAAAAAAAAAGAAAATAACGCTGTGATTCTTTGAACGCCCATAATACGGACTTCTTCTAAAACAATAGGGTGTAAAATTTGTTCAAAGTTTAAAAAATTTAGATGCCAAAAAGGACCTCCATATTTCAAGTCAAAGCAACACAGCAAATATTTAACCAAATGGAAAAAATAAAGCCATTCAGCAAACCTTATTAGTATTTTTCAGAAGAGAAAATAGTGGATAACAAAATACGGATATGAAAACTTAAGTATTATAAAAGCCTGGTACTAATAATCGCTTAAAAGAACTGATACTATTATCATTACAAAGTCAAGAAGTGTCAATAACCAAAGCAGAAAATTAATGTGGAATTGTATAAAAACACAGGAATTAGGCACTGGAACTAATGAAAGAAACAAAAGAACTTATGCTGTGATTTTTTGTATTATTATCAAATCAGAAACTTATGAAGATATATTGTTTATTTACAGTGAGTGTGTTTGTTTTCGAAGTGATTCTTTAGGATCCATTTTTTAACGTATTGCATCCTATTTCATGGTCAGGAAATATTACACTTTTGTCTTGAGTAGAAAAAAAAAACTTTTACAAAAACTAAAATGTTACTAAATATGATTTTTGTGGTTCTATTGATCTTAGCAAATACTTTCCAAATCTATATATTCCTGAAACAATTCAAAGAGCTTTAAAAATTTATGAATTTTAATGCAGTTAATGTAATGAACAATATAGCAACAACAAAAAAAAGGAAATGGATTAAAAATATTTTTCATTTCATGACATTAAATATTTCAGGAATGTCTTTAACAGATGCAAAAAATTTGGTATAGTAACGGTTAAAATTAATTAGTAATGGTTACAATCAGCCCATCCTAAAGCTAAAGGTACTAAATTTAATAAGAGATAAAAACTTTTTTGAAAACCAAAAACGGCTCTGGTTCTTATTATTATTCATTTTGTTATTTATTTCATTGATATTATATCAAAAAGAAGCAAAAATTAGAACTTTAAAAAATGTTAAAGAAACCCGGGGTTCAATAAGTTTCTCTAATATAATACATATATGAGCATCTTAAGCCCCGCAGGTTTCTTAAAGAACTACTTAAACTACTTAAACTGAGGATTCATGGTTTTTTATTTCTGAGTATGAATATTTTTTACATAAATAGTTCTTTTTTTCCCCATCCTTTGGAGTTATGTATGTCGGGGGCTGTACCTGGAAATTTTCCGAAGTGGTGATTATTCGAAAAACAAAAATTTTGTTAAAATATTTCAATAGCAGCTTTGCCTTTAGACGATGCATTCTGCAAATTGCTCTGAATCTACAATTTTTGATGCCATTTGGTTTTTTTTCTATTGTTGATCTTCCTCTAATGTGGTAACAATAAAAAATTAAACAAAAAACGATAAAGTTTTACATGTTTATAGTTTAGTAAATTTTTTTTACTTGAACCAAAAACATGTTCTAAATATTTAAGTTCAAAATGTTACTGTTACTTTAAACTATTTAATATTTTGAATAAAAGATTAAAAACTTTATACTTTGAATATTTATTTTGAATAAAAAATAGTTTAACTTTTCAAAAATTTTAGGGAGGAGAATTTTTCAAATATTTAAAAATGCGTAAAAACTTATGCGAAATATTTCAAATTGGAATCTAAAGTTATTTCTGAATATAGTCTACCAATACTTATTACAATCCAATAAAATTTGATATTTTTGTTTATGTTGATGACTTTTTAATTTCAACGCTAGTACAGTTATTTTCTGTTAGTTCCAACCTCCATTTTTCGGCTGTCATGTGACTTAATAAGTATTTACGCTGAAATACTTTTAAGAACGCTATTTCATAATATTTTAGCGAACTAGAATATCGGTTGAACATAATAAATGTCGTTTACCGCAAAAATTGTTCTTTTTTAGAGAAATATGATAAATGAAAATTGGCGTGTTTGAAAAAAATGAATTAAAAACTAAAGTATATATATATTTTTATATTTCCCTAAAGTTTTTTAAAACTTTTTTAGTAGCATAAAGGTATTAATCGACAGTTTTAGTAAATCTAATGTAATTTTCTGTGAGATATTTTTTATCAGCCACTCTTACTGGTGTGTGGGGAAGGAGGAAGAAGTTATCAAAAACATCCATCACACATTTAAGATGCTTAATCCGTCCCCATCATTGTGTTCAAATAATCCAACCTAGGTTTGAGTTAAAATACACACACACAAAATCAGTCCTAAAGTGTAGACAATACCTACCTACTCAAAGGGATACAAAAACTATTTCATTAAAATTTCATACTTGCATAAGTATTAAAGTAGTTCACATCTTCTTCATTTTGGTAATTACTTATTCTATTTATTCTCAGATATTTATGATTATAAATAATATTCTGGAAAATCTGACATGTCTCCCTTACTTGAACCTAGGTGCAACGCGTATCATCAAAAATTGTCTTTCCAAATTGAGTTATCAAATACCTTTTTCACCACTCAAAGCTATTTTTTTAAACTAATTGAATAAACTTAATGCTGTTGTAGACCACTTGAGATGTCCATGGCAAGCTCTAATGATAGCAGGGTAACCTTACTAAGAACAAAAATCCCTAATTTTGCAAGTAGTAGTTACCATTAATCACCGACAAAAAAAGACCAACCATTATTTGCATGCATTCAAATAATGGTTGGTCTTTGTTTGTCGGTGATTAATGGTAACTACGGCAAATGCCTGAATTTTTTTGTATTTTGAAAATACTAGACTTTCGTATTTCGTTAGCTTACACTTATTATGTGGAATTTTTAATTTTGTTAAGATGGTAGTATAATTTAAAAAGTATTTTATGACCGTCAAACTCAAGAAAAGGATTAAAAACAACGGAACACAGGCGGAAAAGCTTTTACTTATTACCAAACAATTTTTTAGAACCTTAAAATATGAATAAACGCGTAAGCGTTTCATTTCTTCTTTAGTAACGAATAAAATACAAATATCTTTATCAATCTTTTAAGAGAAATCTAATTTACTGAAGTTTAAACAGTACTAAAATTTATAGTCACTTAAATTTATATTCAAGAGCATTTAAGTGAGGGTTGTGGATAATTATTTTGCTTATCAAATTCGTTAACTGTTAAAGACCGCGGATGTTGCTCCATAGGGAATACCTTGTAATCACACGCGTCGTAATGAT
Organism: Hydra viridissima; assembly: GCF_058129835.1. Lineage (NCBI taxonomy): Eukaryota > Metazoa > Cnidaria > Hydrozoa > Anthoathecata > Hydridae > Hydra > Hydra viridissima. The sequence goes on from NW_028324303.1 coordinate 3,339,368, forward strand.
TTGAAAAAATGCACAACTAAGATTTTTCTTTAATCACGAACATTTTCTCCGCATATTATGGCATCTTAAAAAGTTTTTAATTATAAAAAACAAGTTTTTTTCTGTAAAAAAAAATATGGATATTTTATAGCACTTGACCCCTAATCATATTCTTGCCTTTTTTTCATATTTCATATTTTTTCTTATTTCATCCGTATTTATAAGGTGTTGCTATTCCATTCATATTTATAAGATGTTACTATGAAAGAGTTTTTTTGATTAAACTTACACGGTAGCCAATCAACACCTAGCTATTACTAACTGACTACGAAAATGATCCAATGGAGAAATGATGAGAAGTATGAGCACTAGTCAGCCTATTTTGCTTGTTCCAAAACCTTCGAGTGAAAAAGAATTTCAAAGCTGTGTAGCGATTGTATTACGGAAAGACAAGAGTAAGGTAACAATATATTTTAAGGAACCCAATATCTAATAAAGTCTTTAGTGAGATGAAAAATTATGATTTTTAAAATTTCATCAGATTGGTCTGAACACGAGGTAAAAACAAACTGTACAAATGTTATATATTTTTTCAGTTGATGTTATACAATTATGTTCAACAAAGACAACAGACAAAGAGCTCCCAAAAATTCACCTCACCAGAATTCGTAAAGTGTGATTCTTTTGTACCTATGCACAGTGTGAAATTAAGTGGTTAATATTTGACTATGGGATTTTATTATTGGATAAAAAAAATCCAAAATATGAACATTTTACGTTTTTTACTCTTTTCAAGATCTTTAGTGAAGAAGTCAAAAATTTCGAAAAAAAAAATCGTAAATCATACTCTTAAAGACCTTTTTTTTTAGAAAAATTTTATACGGTAAAGAACAAAACTTTCGCAGGCATCTCGTTATTATTATATTATATTTCGTTAGAAATTATTATATTTCCTTAGAACCAAAGTTAAATGTAATTTTTAATAATCACTTTCAAAAAAATACTATTTTTTCGGATTATCTTTCAAATTTCCCTCGTAAAAAACGAAATTTAAGAAAAAATATTTTAAATTTCATCTTTGTTGGACATTTAAAAATTTGTTTAATTGAGATATACGTCACACCCGAATCTATGGCATGTTTACTAACTCCTGCCAAAAACTTTTCTTTAAACCATATTTGTTTCGGGGGAAACCATGTGATTCGTACCGGAAAGACATCGAATGAGCTTCTTTATACATCATGTGTGGGAGCAAACCGTTTAAATGTAACAAGTTGTTCCTCCCCTCTACAGCTTTATGGTTTCATATAGCGTTATGACTAAAAAAAAAAGTTTCTTATTCTTTCTCTTTTTCGAGATATTACGAGATTCACTAATTTAAATATGAAAAGTCGCACATCAACATTTTTTTTCATCGATAAATTGTATAAACCTTGCAGTCTCAATTCGAGTTGTTTTTTTTTTCATCGATAAATTGTATAAACCTTGCAGTCTCAATTCGAGTTGTTTTTTTTTTCATCGATAAATTGTATAAACCTTGCAGTCTCAATTCGAGTTGTTTTTTTTTTACCAAGTACAAACATGCGATGTAACTTATATTACTCAAGTAGCAGCCAGAAAAGCTTCCTTTTCTTCTAATGTTTATCAGTTACAAAAATATTTATCGACGAGCTTTTCCCGACCCAAAGAAACTAAGTGAAGTTTCAGATATACCAGAAGATCTGTTTGTTCGATTCAAAAATATGTTGATCGCGATTAATATGTTGATCTCGATTAACTACCAGCGGGAAATCAATTCAGAGAAGTTGGTTTCATATTGACTTAAAATAGATTTTTTGAATGTAAGATTCTTGGTTTATGATTCCATCTTAAGTGCATAAAGTATTAGCAAAAGTTCTGTTTCATTTGCCTGTTCCACTAGAAGTAATTGATGAAGAAGCTGCTGAGTCAAGAAATAAAATTATATAGGAAGTATCGTGAACTCTACACTCGTAAATTAAGTAGGGAAGCGAATTTATAGACATTTTTGTACGGAGTATAGTATCATCTGATGCTCTCATTAGCTCCATCGAACCCGGTGAAAATAAAAATTTAAGACTGCAATCGAACTTCCTCATGTTGTAAAAGACTTTGGGTGAAAGTTTAGACTCAGAATAGGTTTAGTAATAAGACGATTATCTTATGTTAATGATTTAAATAATGATTCTAAAGGTTTATAAAAAAAATTCTTTTTTAGGTATTTGAAGATTTTTTCCGATTTTCTCGAAACTTGCTCAAAATTTCTCACAAACTATTTTAGCTGGAAGGACGAAAAACCTCACTGAGGCTGAGTTGTCATAGTAAAAAAAAACTAAAAAAAAAAAAGCCGTTTACTTTTTGCTTGACAAGGTTTTCGATTTTTGACCGCCACAATGTACTGAAATTCAACCACTGATCTCTATAATAACTGGATAGCGCAACTCCGAGCAAAACTTCTTATTTTTTGACGCCAAAATCGCCATATTGGAAAGCCCCTCAAAATTTTAATCGCGTAAAGTTTAAGTTCTGTTTTTCGGCTTATCGCTTTATCGCTTTATCGCATTTATCAGATTTCAGCGTTCTGGGGCTTTCCAATATGGCGATTTTGGCATCAATTTTGACAATAGAGATGCGCTATCCAGTTATTATAGAGATCAGTGAGTTCAACACTGTGCTGTGTCTGGTACCAGTGTACCGCGTCTTTGAAAGAGTCTTCAGTTGAATTACTCTGTTTTTAAGTTTATAATAGTTTTGCTTCTAATAAATAAAAATGTCTTGAAAAAAAAAAAAAAAAAAAAAAAAAAAAAATTACTCGAGTTTAAGATTTTCAAAAAAATACCGATAGCAAAAGATGCTGAAAATAATACCACAAAAACCGTAAATACCTTATTTTGAAGAAAAAAAGATTCTACTTTAATTGTAACTCTTTTATACGTTAATTGTAAAATACCGCGATATATACCTGCCAAAGTTGCTTCATTTTTTGTAATTAAAATGTAGAAATCCTATTCATAAAATTAAAAAACAGTTTATAGATTTTTTTTAAGTTAATGTTTTGATGTCTTAACAATAACAATAAACTTTAATAAACAACCGCAAAAAGTTTTTAAACTCATATTTTTCGAAAAAAAAAACAAAACCTTTTAAACGAGGAAGCAGAAAAAGATACGTAGTCCTCGCAAATATAAACTCACGCGGTGTAAAGGTACCCTAGTTTGTTCTTTTTTTACCCAGGTAATGAAATTTCGGCGTGTTTTTCATAAATAAAACTGGTCTTAATTGAGGAACTTTTATAAAATTCTACGATATTCGTTACGCATTATGCAGCATTATATTTATTTAGAGGGCGTTTTGCTATGTCAATTTCCACAATTCTTTTGTTGATTCGTCAATAATTGAACCAGCGAAATATTTTTTTTGCATATATACTTTTAAAATAAATAAAACTTTCGTAAGTCGTTTTTGTTGGCATCTATTTTCATAACATCGAGAAGCAAATTTAGCAGCGTAGTGAATTTTAAAATATTCTTTTTGGAAAATCGAACTTGAATCAAATTTGAATAAAAATCGATTTTCATTCATTCATTATTTTGTAAATAGAAATGAGTTTTATATTAAACTTGCCGTACCAAATATGAAATTAGAGACTTGAATTTCTGATCACGGAAACTTTTAATACTACAAAATATTCCGAAAGTTGTAACACAGATATTAAGTAAATCAAAAAAACTACATTAAAAGCCGCCAAAATTTTTTTTTTTTTTCTTTTCGTGAAGTAATTTATGTATCTAATTTAAATTATATAAATTCATGACTTTACAGACTGGCCAATAAACTTTCGGATTTATTAACTTGACGTACTCCGGCAAGGAAAATTTCGTTTATCAATGATCGGAAATTCCATTATTTTCGTCCCAATTACTACGAACGTCCAAACGTCGAGCCTTAATTTATTCATGATGGAGAGCACGTTACAACTTTGCGGGAGGACCAGAAACTAATCGATCGATTGCGGGGATTTCGAACACCACGATCGTTCTACTTCGTTTAAGAAGTTTTTCGACAAATTGGTATAACCTAAGTTATCGGAATGTGTTGTATATAGTAAGACACTATTACTAAGTATGAGCTTGGAAGAAAACTCATTTCCCTTAAGGTCAAATAGTGGAAACATAGAAACAAGACCGATGCCAGCACGAAGTGCCATTACCGTTGAAGATGAAGGCGATTCTGAATTAGTTACTTATCGATGTAACGTTTGTCGTGAACACTTTGTCATTATTGCAGAACTTGAGCAACATATCGTTAATGTACACGATGGAAGTTTAGTCTCCAAAAAAGTTCAAGAAAAACTGTTAGGTGTTTCGTGTCTGTCCTGTAATCAATGTTTTATAAATGTTGAAGGTATGTAAAGAGTTAAAATACCATTTAACTAAGTATCTTTAAGCTTATTATTTATATCACGCAGATATATGGGACCTTTTTGATATCTTGGCGAACATTACAGCTAACATCCTTCTAAAAAATATATACTGCATTTATCACCAATCTGTTAACACCTGGCGTCAATCCCATAAACGCATTACAGGTCTTTTAAAACTCTTACAAAGATTTTTAAAAGTACAAAACTGAAAACATAAGTCTGTAAATACAAAGCAATTTTCCAGAGATTTCTTACAGTAAAAATTGATCTGTATTTCTTTTAAGACAAGAGATTTTTAAAAAGTTTCCCAAATTTCCTTTAACTGTTTTTTATTATTAAATCAAATGTTGAATGAGTTACTAAACAAACTTGATTTTGTGCAATTATGTATATTTCCAGTTTCATTTTGCTATTTTTGACCAAGCTAAAGTAATATTGAAATTCTGATGGATTTCATATCTGCAAATACCAGCAAAAAAAGTTATAAGATCTGTATTCAAAATTTCTAGAAATCTGTTTGTACGCATAGGATGTAAATCAGTTTACAATCCTAATGAACCCTACAGTTAAACAATATTAAAATGTAAGCAGCTTTTTAATTTTATTTAGGAAAAATGTTTTTGTTTAAAGTGTGAACTGCTCTGTACTGATTATTTCATCAATCCTTTTTTTCAGTCTTTCGTTATTTAACAATGAAAGGTGCAAAACAAAAATAAAGAGGGTCAGTTTTGATGGATTTTCAGATATTGCTTGCGTATAGTGCACATTGTACTCTAGCTTCTTAATATAATAAAAATAGTCAGTTGAAATCAGTAATTAAAAAGCCTTATTTACAAAACATGGATTGATAGATTGGTGCTACCCAAAAATGTCAAATTATTTTTTTCAGCTTTTAACAATTAGACTTAAGATCAAAATCAATTTTGAAGAGTTTTTATTATTCTATATCATGCTGCATCTGCATAGCATATAGTAATAGAAACTCTTTCAAATTGACAATTAGCATAGTTTTTTAGTTTTTCACTTGCTAACAATTAGTATAGTTTTTATTTTACTGTGGTTTTATGCTTTTGGCAAGATTTATTTTTTGTTATATTTTTTGTTATATTTTTTCTTACATATACATTTAAAGGTTCCAATTATTATTGACTCATGTTTAGTCCTTACCCATAAAAATTTGGAAACTTTAACAATTTTGTAGGGAAGATAGTATAAAAAGCAAAAGCATGCTCTGTGATTGTTAAATTATATATAAATATAGATTTAAAAAAATAATAAGTCTTGAGTGTTTTCAACTAAAATATGAAATTCTATTCTGTGGATTGTACATTCAACCATAGAGTCATAGTTTTCAGATTTTTCAATTATAAACTGCATGAAAAAATTGTGGAAAATTTTTTGTGGGTAATTGAGACACCTGCAACGCTAAATTTCAAACTCATTATTTGAAGCCTAAAAACCAAATATACTTTAAATATTAAACATCAGGAAAGTTTTTAAAATTAAATTTCAAATAAACTAAATATCAAATAAGTTTTAAAAACAAATCAATAGCAAAAATCTGTTTTTAAAATATTTAGAAAAAGGGTAAAATGTTTAGCAAGTTGTAATTAGCAATAAACTGTTGTTAAACTTTATTACTTTATTTTTTAGATGTAAATCATCACAATCTTGTTGAGCATAAAAGAAAGTCATCATATAATGATAAGAGCAATGATTCTGGTATGGTTGTATTTAGTTTAGTTGTATAGGTTAACATTTACAAACATCCAATTGTTAAGGTTGATACTCTTAAGATATATATCTTGTACGTAATGTCCAATAAAATCCTACTTTATTTGGGCAAACCCAAATTTGGTCAGGTACTGATTAATGACTAATGTGCATTTCCAGCTTTTATGTACCAATCAAGTGAAACAGGACATTATTCTAATTATTTTAAATAATATTGTAATTATCAAAAATCTTGATAACCTTAAATAATCTGCCAGAATGATCAGCAATATGCAGCTGAAAAAAATTATAAATTTTAGTGCAGTATATTTTTTGAGTATTATAGAATATATCATTGTCCCAATTCAACAGTGTAACATCTCAAAAATGGTCATTTTAACATGTGCATTTATTCTGAACAAAGAAGGGATGATCTTTCCTTTGCAACACTGAAATATTGTAAAATAATTTATTTTTCATGACTTTTTAATTAAAGCTTTTCTATGGTTCTTCACTTCAAAAGCATATTCTTTGTGCTTTACAATTTCAAAGTCATTTTTCTCAAAATGTCTGGTTTTTAGATATTACACTATTGAACTGGAGCAGTAATATACATCCTTACATATCTCATTTGTATCCTACCTATTGTTTATTGTTATCATAATATTTAATTATTTTTTTTGAGATTTATACAGCACTTAAACTACTTGATTTAAATACATATCAAAAATAATCGCCCCGTTCATAGTTTTTTTAAGTTTTTTCTACAACTTTTGTTAAGTATTTTGTATAGCTCCACTTTAAGAAAGAAATCTCAAACATTGAAAGGTTTTAGTGAGTTTGGAAAAATTAGAGCCATAAAATCGTCCTACATCATAACATTTGTTACATGTTGAAACATACTGAGTTCATACATAAGAATTAACTGGTGTTTATGCAAAAAAGAATAAGTAATGTAGTAATAGCAAAGTAATTGCTTGTTTGTCAAATAGCTCTGAAAATGTGCAGTGTCTCATCATTAAGAACAGCCTAAAGTTTATTTCAGATAAAATTTTGTTTCGCTTAAATTTTGGATGTCATTCCTAAAAATAGTTAAACAGCTTCTTATAGAATGTACACAAACTACTTATCACTACCTTTTATAAACTAATTATTTAGTTTTTGTATACTGTTTAAGTTGATAAGTATACTGTTAAGTTGTAATTTTCTGTACTTTTCAATCTGTTGGTCGAAAACTTTTTTTTATAATGGATCATGATATTCAAATAATTTGTAAGTAGATTGGTTTCCATGAGCTTTTTACCTGTAGGGCAACATTGCTTCACAAGGGGTTGTCATACATAATATATATGTGTGTGTGTGTGTATATACATATATTAGGGTAGGTTGATTTTACCCGGGGCCATTGTGTAATGTTGCAGTAGTTGGAGGTAATTGTAATGAAATACCTCAAAAAAATTTCAGTGATTTTGGATGAAAAATGGTTTGCGGATTTAATTTTAAAGATTATTGCCATTGTACAAAAAACGCTGTAAAAAGGGTGATAAGCAGAAATTAAAATTTTCAATTGTGAGAATATGTTAAAAAGTTTTCTAAATGCCTTTTTTTTAATTTATGATTCTAAATTTATAAAAAATTGTTTATCTAGTTTAGTAACTTTTTGAATTTATTCAAAAAAGGATATTATTCCTATTCAAATGATGATATTTATCAAAATATCATATGAATGGGAATAGTATCCTTTTGACATATATGCTTGAAGCATCTTTCTGCTAAGCAATTTTGTCAAGATGCAGCTGTGTTGATTCTCAAACCCGGAAATATAATGGGATGCTTCTGATACTAGTTTAACAGTTCGCTCTACACTCAGTGAGTGAGATGGGAGGTCCGGAATATCTGGCTTAACAGAATTGTCTATGAAGTGCTGAATTTCTTGAATTGTAAAATGTTATGTAGTTATGTAGTAGGAGGTTCCGTAATGTCTGGAGCAGTGAGGTCTATCAACTCATACCAGTGATTGGCATTAAAATTTATTACAGGAGTTTTTTTCAATTCATTTTGAAAACTGGTCAAGTTCATTCTCTAAATATAAAATTGTGATCAATACTGCGTTATGATCGTGTTTAAAAGAATAAAAAAATGATTTTTTTTAAGTTACTAAGTCAATTAAATAGTTTAAAAAGATGCCTTTGTCTAAAAGTCAATATTGATTTAAAACCATGATTTTGGATCTTGTTGTCATCATCTTTAACCATGGCATAGAGAATGTTTTCAGGTCTTAGACAGAATGCATTATTTGTAATGTTCTGCTTCACAATGTATCACACCATTAAATGGGAGAATATCTAGTCGAATGATAGCAGAAAAAAGAAGACGAGGAGAATCATGCAGTTTGGATGATGTCCTTTTTTCAAACCATGTTAGAGCATAAACTTGAAGAATAAAGTAGACTAGTTTTTTTAAAGACTGGTTTGGTTGATTGTCTCTTGTATATAAACAGAGAATGCGAATAGCTAGAGTTAACCACCTTGCATGGATAAGTGGACCAATTTTACAAGCAGCCCATTTATCAGCAACTTTACCAGACCATACTCCTTTGCAATACTCAAATAAAAGTGATTGATCACTACTAAGGTCTTTCAGTGCTTCTTTTGGAATATACCCATCAACTATAGGACTTGTGACAAGTTCAAACAAAACTTGATGTGAATCCTGAATATTTTCAGCACATCTTTTGCCAAGAAGGCTTCCTGGTCCAGTTGTTACACTATCTAGTTTTTTAAAAAGAGCTCTTAAAGAAATTTTTTTTGATGTAGTGCGCACCCAATGAGATGCAGTTTTTATTTTAACAACTCTTCAAGTTTTACCACTAAACCACTTATTGGACCAGTATTGGTACCAGTATACTTTCAACACTGTTAAATTCTTGTAAAACACTGAACATCTCTTTTGCAAGTACTAAACCAGTTGCACCAATAATAGGAATTGTTCTATGAGTCAATAGGTTCCATTAGATTTTTCCATCTTCAAAAGTAAATGTGAGGTGATGTTCAGGTTCATTAGATTTTTTGAGGAATTTCCCTTCAGGTGAGTTTATTATGCAAGAAGTTCAAGTGGTCTAATCAAGTTTGCTATCTACACCAAGGCAAATTAACTGATTTTTTTTTTTCTAGATCTTTACCTTCACTAACTATCTTTACTTGTGCTTTAGCCCTATCAATTTACATTTGTCAATCAAGATGTGATTGATATTGAGATCTTTTCTCAAAATATATTTAATGTCACGTAGTAAACCATTTGCAAGAGCTACACCTTAGTTTAACAAACACTCATTTCTGACTAATTCCATAGCAAACCTGGGGGGTTTAATTAAGTTGTAGTCTCCACGAAATTCCTTTATTGGTTGCCATTCAGCTTCTTCCTGAAAGAAATTGCAGCATACAAAATTTGTGTGTACTTAAAATATATAAATAAAGTTACAATAAGTTTACCTCAGTTTCAGTTAAACAGCTAGCTTCTTCAGATGACATTATTTGTTATATGAGAGATTCTGCTTTATCAACTACCCTTTGAGATAGTTGTTGTTGCTCATTATCAATCCTCTTGTTTCTTTTGAAAGCTACTTTATCAACTGAAGAAAGTTGATAAGCTCCTTTAAAGATAAACTCTATCTTCAAAAGGTAATTTTGCATTTTAAGGGCAAATACATATAATATGTTCTTCTGAGCAATTCACTTTATTGCATGATACTTTTCTACCACTGCAAGGTAGCATAACCAATGAGCAAGAACAAGCAGAAATATCGAAAAGCTTATCCAAATCTGCATTAAGATTTTGTTTGGTACTTGCTCTACCATGCTTTCGATTAATGTTTTTCACTAGAATGAGAAGATCCTTTACCTTTCTAGCAATAGATTTGTCAGTTATTAGAGGTAGATTAGGATTCACTGCAACCCAAACTGATTTTAAATTATTTTTAACTTGCTCAGTAATTTCTATGATATCTGCAGTTGGCTTTACATGAATAAGATAGTAGTAGCATTGAATAACCTGTCTGTAAGTACTTGGCTTTGTCATTAATAATTCATATGGACCACCACCATACTTCTTTCCACTTTTTTTTCATGTAATAGGTGTAACTATACTTTTTGGCATTTTTTTATTGTTGATAATATTTGTAATTCTTGTTGAAGTTTTTCTTTACTATTTTATATTTATCTGTTTATTCATTTAACAATTGCCAGATGTGTTAAATTTGATAGGCTGGTGTAGCTTAACAAACATTTTATTGGTTGCATTATACACCTTGTACAGAAAGTTTAAACGCACTTGTTTTTTTGTAAATTATGGTAAGTTTGGACTGGTGCAAAGAGAAAATCTGATGATGGGTCTTCATTTTTTGTTTTTGTTTTTCTTAGCCAATTATTAATTAAGAAAAAAACACAACTTTCAAAGAAAAAAAAACACAAAATCTTTTCTGAAATGTAATATGAAACACAAGAAATTAAAAAATTGATGAGAAGAAAGTGCAATAAAGTTTAAACGCACTTAGTAATTTTTTGTCATGGAAATATGTTAATATGGGATATGACCCCCGTTGTTTTTGATACATGCTTGTAATCGGCTTGGCATTGATTCAATAAGATTTTCAATCATCTTGATTGGAATTTCAAGCCACAATTTCGTTAGTTCTTTTTTAAGCATTTCGTGACTTGTTATTTGCTTTTTTGTTAGTTGATAATCCATCCAGCTCCATAAATTTTCGATCGGGTTTAAGTCAGGTGATCGTGCTGGCCAAGTCATGAGTCGAATATTACTTTCAACGAAATAATTGGTAATTGAATGTGCTGTATGACATGGAGCATTGTCTTGTTGAAATAACCAGTTTTGATCAGCCTGGAACAAATCACAACTAGGGATAAGCGAATTTTCCAAAATGTCACGATACCCATACTGGTTCAATCTTCCTTCGTATATTTTATGACAGCCAATGCCTGAGCCTGATATGCATCCCCATATGCTGACAGAGCCACCACTTTTTTGAATACGGCTGTGTATGTGTTGCTTCAAATATTTTTCCGTATTTTTGCGACGAACAAATCTTTTGTTTTTTCTGTTAATAATTTCAAAATTCGACTCATCGCTAAAGATAATTATTTTCAATTGTTCCACCGAATAATTTAAACGCTCTTTGCACCATTTTTTTTTGCTTTAGACGATCGGTTAACGGCAACATAGGCTTTCTTACAGCATGAAACGAATTTAATTCTTTTTTGCGTAATAGCTTACTTATTGTCGTATGACTAACTGTTTTGTCTACAAGCGAACTATTGATTTCTGCAGTCAAAGCTGACACTCCTGCTTTTGGGTTGCGTCTGCTAAGCGTATAAAGCATGTTTTCATTGCGAGGTGACAGTTTTTTTGGGCGCCCAATACGAGGTTGATCATTGACACTACCAGTCGATAAGTAATTTTTTATTGTTGTACGAACGCTGAATTCAGAAATATTCAAATGTTTGCCAATTTGTTGATTGCTCATTTTCAATTTATGCATGCCAATGACTTGCCATTTGATTTTCGATGAGACAGCTCTTTTACCCATGAAAATATGATCTTTTGACAAAGTTTTATCAGTTGAAAATGGCTGAAGGTTGAATCAAGTCGTAGACGCAGTTTTTTTTGCAAAATAAAAAAGGAATAAAGATGCAAGTACATTATGCTAACGATAGCAGGCTTTTGAGTGTTGAAAATGCGAAAGACTGCAAGAAAAAATCAATCAATTAACTAGAGTTACGAGTTTTCCAACCAAAGTGCGTTTAAACTTTATTTCAAAAAATTGAAAGGACTTAATTGCTCCGTTAATTTTCTCATCACCCTCCACCTTCTTTATGGTGTCCTTATTTTCTTTTTTTTTCTCTAAATCGATAAATTAAACCATTAGTAAAAATAAACATAAAAAATTCGGACCATATCTCATCAATTTATCGGGTTATCATTTCTTAAAAGAATTATAGACGTTAAAAAAACAAGTGCGTTTAAACTTTCTGTACAAGGTGTATATGCAAAATGAGATATTTTGAAATATTTGGAATTTAAAAATGTCAAATATTGAAATTCCAAATATTTTAGAAACTTACAAGTTTAGGGCATAATTTAAAACTTAAGATACAAATCCGCAAGCCATTTTTAATATAGTATTCCTGAATTTTGCTGGAGTTGTTGTTATACCCAAGTTACAGTGACTGCAACATTACTCAATTTGATATTCGAAAAAAATGGTAAAATCAACCTACCCTAATATATATATATATATATATATATATATATATATATATATATATATATATATATATATATATATATATATATATATATATATATATATATATATATTAGGGTGATGACTTTTTGATTTTTTTTCCCAAACATTATTTCCTGTAGCACAAATGAATGAACTTTTGCCTATTAATGACTAAAATGACGTTTTTTCCATTAAAATATTGAAAAAGGTCATGCACAAACCACTTTGAACTGTTATTTATATAGGCATTTTAGCATTTTATGTAATTGTATTATACAGTATATACAATTACATAAAATGCCTACATAAATAACAGTTGTTATAATAACTTATGTTATATACAGTATGTATGTGTGTATATATATATATATATATATATATATATATATATATATATATATATATATATATATATATATATATATATATATATATTTATATACATATATATATATACTGTATATAACATAAGTCATGAAACCAACTTGTGCAATAATTTATGTAGAAGAAAAATGTATAGAATTTTCAATGAGCAAAAGGAAGCCTAACCCAACAGGTATTGCAAGACGTCTTGTTACATGCTCAAAGCTGTCGTCCCACCAGCTTTCTGGTGAGGGCATTGAAATCCCAGCCCCATGTCAATCAGCAATCCACAAGGCTATCTACATGAGAGCTGCTCGGGTGAAGAAATTCTTGGTGAGCACGCTTTATCTGGAGAAGTGGAGTATACACTTTGACGGCAAACACATTGAGGGCTTTGAATATCAGGCCGTGGTCCTCAAGAATGAATCTAAAGAAATTACGTTAACTGCGCTAAAATTGAAAGATGGGAAAGCTCAAACAATCGCAGAAGGACTCCAGGATGTTTTAGAGGAGTTCAACCTGTGGGGATCAGTTGTGATGATTGTTGCCAACGCAAAAAACTTGAATACCGGCAAGAAGACAGGCGTTGATGTTCGGCTGCAGCAAATGTTCGAAGAGAAAGGTCACCCCAAACCCAAGTTCATCAGTTGCCAGCACTATGTGCTAGACAGCGTTCTTCGTGTTGTCATGGACGATGAGTTCCATGGGTCAACTAAATCACCAAACATCGAGTATTTCTTTGTGCAGGATTTAATGAGCAATTACAATAAATTGAAAGCAGCCTTCAGCAACGGTAAAACTGAGATTAAGGAAACAGGCGGAGATCTCCTTCGTGAATTTCAAACAGATCCCAAACATCAGCAATCCACGCTGGAACTCTCATATCATTCTAGCCGTTCTTGCGTTTATTCTGATGCCAGAAACCCGGATCAGGTTGCATAAAATCTGTTCATTCATTTCTCACTCATGGGCTGACCATTGTTTCAGCAGTCAATTGTTCCGCGTTGAAGATTTTGAAGAACTAACTGAAGGTCTGAATGACTACCCAAAAGCTCTCAATTGCTTGAAAACCCACTGGAAAACAGATGACTCTCCAATCAAAATTGCCCAAAGCAACCAGTGCTACAAGCGTGCCAATAAAGTTATGCAAAAACTGCACAACTCCTGCCGCAACAAGGACAACCTCCCACTGAGATTGATCCTCTCTAATAACATTATCGTGAATATTTGATTTCCTTGTGCGTGTGATGATTCTATATAATGTTGTATGCATGTGACTCTACAACTTGTGTTCAATTTTGTATCTGCTTACAGTGGCTTCAAAAATTTGGCTAAAAAGCTAATAAATAAAATTCTTAAAATCATTATGTGCGTGAGGTTTTTTTATCAAATCGCCTTGAATGTAATATTTTATTTAATCTTAAATGAAAGCTCATCAAATTATGATACAGGGAAACGAGGTTGTATAAAAGTCATCACCCTAATATATATATATATATATATATATATATATATATATATATATATATATATATATATATATATATATATATATATATACACACACACAGTATTGTAAATATGTTTTAGACCACTTACATTTTTTCAAAAAATCCCGGAGAATTCACTAATATTTAAGTTTGTAGTTCTGTATTATAAACTTATTAAAACACATGCATTTCACACAAAAATATGGAACAATAACCAACTTTTTAATGTCAAACTTCATAAAAAACTCTTAATATCTACTATATTAAGATAATACTACTTAATACCTCCATTTGCCTTAATCACAGCCAATATTTGTGGGGGAATAGATTCATACAAATTAGTTATAAAATCCTGGGGTATGTTGTGCCATTCTCTTTGAAGTACTTCAAAACATTCTTCAGCATTTCAGGGAGCATGTTTGACCTTCTTTCTATCCAGGTAATCCCAAATATGCTCACTTATATTCAAATCTGGAATCAGGAGAGGCCAGGTCATCAATTCCAGTACTCCTTCCTCTGCCAATTCATTTAAATAATTTTTTGCCACTCAGGAAAAATGTTTTAGGTTATTGTCCTGCTGCAGAATAAAGTTATGACCTATTAGTCTCATTTTGGATGATACAGCATGGTGCCTTAGGATATCCACATAATGTTCCCCGGTGTGTCACCCCTCTATTTGATCAAATCACCTACTCCAGTTGAAGATAAACAGCCCCAAACTTGTAAAGAGCCTCCTCCGTGTTTAATAGTAGGGTTTAAACACTTGGGCTGATAGGCTTCTCCAATTCTTCTTCGAACATATTGGCATCTTTTTGTTTGAAAACTTTTGAATTTGGACTCATCAATGAACAGAACCCGATTAAACATTTCCTGGGCCAATCTTTGTGTTGTTTTGCATATTTAAGTTGTTTTTCTTTGTTGCCACGCTGTAATAATGGTTTTCGAATTGCAACACACCCTCTTAATCCAAATTTGAATAGGTGTCGTCGAATATAAGAAGAGCTGACATTTTTCCCAGTTGCTGTGTAAATGTCCTTTGCCAACTCGATTGATGTTTTTTTCCTATTTCTTAAAGAAAGGGTTTTTAAATATTTATTGTCATCTTTTGTTAGCTTAGGAGGTCTACCACTTTTTTTTTCTATCTTCAAGGAGCCAGTTTTTCTAAACTTTTTAATGATTTCTGTAATAGCAGTCTTTGAATATCCTGTTTTGGACAAAATTTGGCGCTGCGAATAACCTTCTTTGTGAAGCACAATAACTTTTTGTCTCTATTAAAGATATTTTAGCCATTTAATTAACCTAAAAATGAAAACTAAACATTTAAAAATGAAAACAAACATTTAATTTATCTAAAAATGAAAACTAATAACTTTGTTTAATTGTTTTTAACTATTTGTCTAACTGTGTTCATAAAAAATAACAATTTTTAAAAAATGTACCAAAACCCATAATTATTGTACTAAATTCATTCGATGACTGCACTCTATACTGCCAAAAACAAAAAATGAAGGAGTATGAACCTGAATCAGTTTAAACCAGTTTACTTTTATTTTTTATTTAGATGAACGCTTGGTCAGTAGTTGTTATGACACATCGTTTTAATAAATAAACAAACAAATCCCTCATGTTCCCTCATCAATTTTGTTTATTTATTCAAAATAATATACTCTTTCAACTTTTCTTATATATTATTAAACTTAAGTACGCTTTAAAAAAATTGTAAATATGTCTAATTATACAAGTTGTCTAAAATATTCACAATACTGTGTGTATACATATATATACACACACACACACACACACACACACACACAGTACTGTGAATGTAAGGATGATTTAAAATCAATTTCTTAGTGCTCTTTGCTCTTCATGTTCCTTTTGGTGACTAGATAAAAAGTGAAAAATCTTTTTAGCATTAAACAATATTTAGTACTCTCTCAATTCACATTAAAGTTGTCAAATATGTAAAATGTATTGTATATCCAGGTATTTTCACCTGGTCAACATGTTTAATAGGCAATGTTGACTGGATGAAAATACCTGCATATAGCAATAAGTTATATATCAGTAGCGTTTTAGCAACTTAGCATATTACAAAACACAATTCAAAAACAAACATTACAATGGTGCTAAAATGTCAGGGTTACTCAAATGTAACAGTTGTTATCTGTCATTTCAGTTATCAGCCAATCAGATGTCTGATTCATCAATTTTTCCAATAAGGGTTAACTTTTGGGAATTGCTTGCAGTGGCATTTAGCAGTTTGAAACAGGAATTGTTTCTGCTCTTCCTGTTCTGTAGCTGGGTAATTAAATTCTGTTCCCAGTGCAATGCCCTTTTAGCACTGTCATTAATGACTTTAAGAGCCTGGATTATTTTAAATGACTTTTGATAGGCTTCCCCTTCAGACTACTTGCTGAGTTCTTCTGACAGCAAGGAACTGCTCAGTTTAAGAATGTTGAAGAATGACACTGAGTTGTGCTGAATGGACTGATCATTTTAATCATGAAGTCTGCATCCCATTGCAGGTTAGGTGGCTTCAGCTGATTGTAGGCATTTATGACCTCTTGGCACTGCCACTACTGTCAGATTCATTTTCTGTACAGTTCAAGGATTCATCACCAGTAGATCTTTTACAGCTCTCATTCATTTCTGCTGTCTATTTCTCCTGGTCTCTCTGTGCTTTCAATTTCTTGTTTTCTGCCTCTTTCTTCCTGACTTGCCAAGTTTTTATCTATGCCTCTTAATACATATTTTCTGCAAGATTGCTGAATAATCAAGAACTGCTATCAATGTGTATCAAATTCATCGCATCACAGTGGCCCCAACAATTGGTCTATTGATGTTGCATATTCTGATTCCTTGGTATGTGGAGATGATGTTTTGCATCTCTTGTTATGGCATATGTTTCTATAAAGATTTAGTAAATTGTCAAGTTTGCAAACAATATTTCTGCTTTCTGCTGTTGGTATTCCTGCCTTATTCCAGAACTCACAGACCTTCTGTATCACTGCATTTGCAGTTTCTTTCTGTGAAGATGCAAGAATTTTGTGATGGTGAAAATAAACTTTTTATCTAACTTTTTCTATATAGAATCCGATGATCTATGACAGTTTTACCGTATACTGATAGACCGTATTTATGTTTTAAAAAAACATTAATTTACAAACTAATCGATTTTTTTTTTTCAACTTGTGTCAAAATTAATCTCGTCTTTTATGTGTTTTTTAATTATTTCCTGTTAGTCGTAGCAAGACGTCTAAAAACAATGTAATGAAAAAAATTTAGCTGAGGAGTGTTGTATTTTAAAATTCAAGTTCTTTTTTAGCGGAAGATGTTGGAATCAATTTGACAGCAGAGGAAAACAAATCATTGCAAGGATCCAGTCCTGATACTTCATTATCTGATAATAAAGATGAACAACCGGTTAGGAATAAAACAAGCCTTGCAAGCTACTCCCAACTTTATGGTGCTCGAAAAAGACGTCTAAGTAGTGAACCTCTTGAAGTACTTAATCGTGGGTCGAAGCACTTTTGCGATGCTGACCAGCATTTGCAGACCAACCAAACAAAAGAGGATAATTTAATAATTGATATGTCAAAAATAGCATCTATAAAAATGAAACCTAACGACGACCATAGTAATGGAGAAGTGATTCAATATATAAAGAGGGTAGAAGATAAGTTAGATAGTATAATCAAGCATTTCAATGTGCCCTATAATGCAAGCAATTCTGAAAAATGTCAAAAGCAGCCATTAATACAAACACCGTCAGCTGTTTTTTCAAAAACTCGTCGTTTGAAGAAAAGTTTTGACGATTCAAACAAGAGAATGCCACCCTCTCAAGAAATGTATCTAGATCAAAGTTCTATGCAATGTGAATCTCCTCAAGATACCACAAATGATCAAATATCTTCTGATCTTGTAAAGCAGGTGTTTTTGAAAAGTAGAAATCGAGGTAATTTTGCTAAAAATTTGGTATATGTTGTTTTTTCCATAAGTGAAAGAACTGGTCGAAACTGTTATGGCAGACGTGGGGGTACTTTGAGTGGCCACAAATATCCATTGGATCCAAGAAAATTGCTAGCAGTGAGAGCGGCAGTTTTTAAAATGTATCCAGTCGAGAATTTAGACGAGGAAGAAGCCGTTTGGAAACGAGAATGCGTTATTGCTATCGACACAGCGCTTCGGGGAGAAATGAGAAACCGTATATTGAATATAAAAAGTCCGGACAATGTTGACATGATTTCAACCACATAATATCGGTTTTTTGTTAGATAAATTGATAGTCGAACAAGTTTTACATTACTGAAAAGATTTTGCTGTTTTGAAAAGAATATGACGGACTTACAAATAAATGGCGGTAAATGATTCAAACATACATTTTTGTGTATAACCATGTTGAAGAAACAATATGGGATTAGGATGAGTCCGGGAAATGTAGCCATACTCTAGAAAAATCTTTTTTTTTTCCCCAACTTAATAATAATAACGTAATGTATTGGTGCAGCAGTTATATACGTGATAAAAATTTATATTTGAGTTTTATTTTTAAAAATCTCTCGATCTTATTTTGATTTGTTTGAAGATTTAGAGGGGGAGATTGCCGCATCTTTAAATTTAAACACAAGAGACTAAACTGATTTTCATTTATTAAATGTCAATGTAACCATATAAAATTAGCAAATAAACGACTTGAGCACACAAAATTCTAATTACAAAATTCAAACATTACATTCTGATGTGGTTAGCAGTTGAAATCAGTCCATAACCGGTAACTCCCCCGGTTTTCCTTGCTAACAATTCGAAGGTGTAGCGATCTTTTATTTGACACGCTAAATTCTCCTTAAAAAGAGTTAAAGATTAGAAAATTAGTAATTGAAAGCTTTCCAGGGTTTTTTCATTGTTTGGAGTAAATTGAACGCGCGAGGCATAATGGGATTTCTTGTATTTTCTGGTAGATTAGTAAGCTCACTATTTTTAATCTTGGTTTAAACTCCGATTTAAAATATGTTTACTCTCTATGCTATCCTAACAATAAATAAATTATTTTTTTCCTGTAACAAATGCACTTTTTAAAATTCAGAAATCGTTTTACGCAGCAATTAACTGTACAAATACAAGTGGTATTGTTTATAAATGTTTTATTTTTCCATTTTCCTAAAGGCAAATATAGCTAAGTAGCTTACATAAGTCTTTGACTTTAGCAATAGTTCTTTTTATTTATTTGTAATAACTCTTATCGTTTGTGCATTGAACAGTTTAATTAAATAGATTTGTACGGGACTCTTGTAAAATTTTTTGGCACTACTGGACTTTCTCCCACCAATCTCCGACCTCCCTTTTTTATAACTAACTATGGTAGAGAATTTTATTTTAAGAATTGTATAAAAACATAGGTCTCAAAATCAACGTAGAGTGTTCACGTATGCAACGTAAAGATCTCAAAATTAACGTAAATCTGAAGTTCAAAGTAGAAAAATATACAACAAATCATCTTAACTTTATTCTGAGATACTTAGTAAAAACTTCAATTTTTGTAAACAGTTCCTTTGGTATCCTATTACTGTAAGACCCGTCAAATTTT
The DNA here is from genome assembly GCF_058129835.1 of Hydra viridissima. Taxonomy (NCBI): domain Eukaryota; kingdom Metazoa; phylum Cnidaria; class Hydrozoa; order Anthoathecata; family Hydridae; genus Hydra; species Hydra viridissima. The sequence continues at coordinate 3,359,242 of NW_028324303.1, forward strand.
GGAGAGTTCATTTACTTAAGCAGAATTTCTTCCATTCATAAGAATACGATCTAATGTTGCCATCTTAAATGGTTAATTTTGTTTTAAAGTTATAAAAGTAATAACAACCTGGTTTCTATTTTTTATTACAAAGATTTCGAATATAGAACTTTTGTAATGTTTGACTTCCCTTTACAATTTCAAGTAAATACTCTTAAATTTTCTTTTTATTATACATATCAACATTTCATAAAAGTAATGTTTCAAAACAAGCTTAAAAAAAAATTAATGTTTTTTTTTTAAGAAAAAAGGTCATTTGTTCTGTTATAAAATTCACAAGAATTAATGACAAGTTTCAAAAGAATGGGCGTGTTCTAAACTCGTTTTGCCAATTAGATACACTCGATGGAGTTCTCGCATTTATAACAAACCAAAAAACTTTTTTTAAATTACTTTTTGTAATAAAAACCAGTTGGAAAATATTTAGCTTTTGAAAAACAAGACAATCGTAAAGTTCGTTTACTCAATGATGTAATAATAAGATCTTCTTTTACGTCTTTGGTTTACTCAAGATGACAAATACTAATGATTTGCATATTCTTCTACTTTTAACTTCAGATTAGAGCACTTAACATTGACTTAGAGATAATGTCTTTTTTACAATACCCTTCCCACAGTATTTAACGTTCCAAATCCAGAATCATCTTTTGGAGAAAAAAGACTTGATCAATCAATATTGCACCCTTTAACATCGTTGGTTTTTCAAAAAGTCAACCGTAT
>NW_028324303.1:3362500-3375000 GCF_058129835.1 Hydra viridissima
TGTAAGTTATATTTGTAAACACATTATTAATTATTAATTGTTTATTAGATTTTTAAAAACATTCTAAGCTTAAATATTTCTCGTTACATAATAAATTCTCTATCCAAAATGTAAAATCGGCTTTTTAATTTTATACATAATTGTTTTCTTCACATTATAAAAACATTTCAAATTTGATAATGAAAATATTATTTGCGATTTTAAAGAACTTGATTTGGTTTTACAATAAAAAATTTGAAACATTAATGTATTAAAAAAAAAAGAAAAGGGTCGAAATTGTTTTTTTAATTTTTATTTTGAAAAGGGAACAATGTTTATTACGTCATTTATAAAGAAGGAGAAAAGAAAACGGTTAAGAAAAAACTGTTATACGTCACGGTTTTCTTTCCTTATACTTTAAGTCTGTCCTACTAAATAAACATATAAGTAGCACATGGCATAAACTATATCAATATTATGCTATTTATGTATATGTATGTATATACTCAAAACTGTTCTGCGCTAGCAGAAAATCTAAAACGATCGCGCTTATAAACCGCCTCAGTTACAAAAAAAAAATACAACAGAAAAACCCGTCTCACTCTAAAGATCGATTGCTGATGTTCGGTTTTTTTTTTAAAAAATGTGAAATCTTTTTACTCTCTATCAAAGAATTCAAAGCGCGTGTTGTTTTTTTAAAATTCTTTTTGTTTTCATTTTTTTCTTTGTTACTTTTCAGCTGTAAGAAGGATTATTTACACTTTCGGTCCAAAAGCTCTTCAATGAATTGGTCTGTTTTATAGTCGCAGCGAACATTCTTTAAAATATTTTCTTCAAACAAAAAGGTGCAATTGAAATAGTTTCCGCTGAAATGAAACAACTTCAAATTCCAACAGCCAGCACAACAACAACAACAAATTTTTACCAAGTAGTATCAACCTAATAAAAATATAAGAAGTAATTTAACAGTTTTCAGGACAAAATCCTAATTTGGAATTAAGTAGTGTATTAAAGCTTTCAAAATGGTTATTTGTTGGATAACTAATTTTTGATAGAGTTCTAATTCACGCGTGGAACAAAGCCGAACAACTTAAATGAATTACCAGATGAAGACGGTGTGTTTGTAACAGATTAGTATAAAGAGTTGTTTTAGTAAGCCAGGTGCAACAAGAGCAAAGGAGATAAAGTAAACATTCCCCCGTATTTCTATTAAACATTTGTTAGTTTAAACAAAAGAAATGCCTTTAATCCTCTGTTAGCATAACAATGAGACGAAGAGTAATTTACACTCTGTAAAGTATACTCGTATAGTTATGATATGAATATTTCATTTAAACGATTGATAAGAATAGATTTTTTTTTATCTTAAGCATTACAGATAGGTAATAAGGTAGAATATTGTCTACTTAAAGAGAAGAATAAATGTGATGTAAATTAAATTTTCAATGGAGAAACCTTCAACAAATTGCGACAAAGAGAACAAAAACTTTTTTCAAAAATACCGGTAACAACAATCGCAATGAAAAAAAAAAACATTTTATTTTTTATTTTTTATTTATTTTTTTTTTGTATGTAAAAATTCAGTTTGGTTGTAATTGCAATAAGCACAGGAAGCGAACGAGTTGGCGGGTAAAAAATGCATCAGGTAAAACTCAATTTAAAAAAGTGCAGGAAAACGAAAATGTTTAATAAACAAAGTAAATAAGATAAATTAATAAAAAATAAATGTAATTATTAAGGCGGGTACAAAAATCAAAAATAGAGCAAACTATAAATAAAATTATAAAAGTATAAATAAAAAATTCGATTAAAATGAAATAAAAGTAAATCAGAAAAAGTTGTTCACATGGAAAAAAATAATTAAAAAAAAATCAGATAAGAAACAAGATAAAACAAAATGTTAAAATAGTTACCATTCAAATGATGATAAATTTTTGGATTTTCTTTATGAAAAGGTAAGTTATATAAAAAGGTTGAATTATATTACACTATATAAAATTGAGAAATTTTAACCGAACAATAGAACCCAACTTTTCAAAAAAAATTTTTTTCAAATAGCTTGTAGGCTTAGTTACTATCCTTCGAAAATTACCCCTTCCGCTAACAAACGACATCGTTTAGTTTTTCATTTTATTTTTGTTAATGGAATGCCTAAAAAAAGTGAATTTACGCTTTTCTCCTATCACTGTGGAAACCTCTTGATTTTGATCCCTTCTTCTTTTAACTCCTTTTACTGTATATTAATAATTTACTCCAAAATCTAGTTTCGCAAATATGCTGGAATAAAATCTTTTTTTTATTTATTGCGCAAACAAACGGAAAGGTGAGTGGATTGAAACTCCTGAGGTTAATTGTAAATTAACTTTACCATTTTTTCAGTTGGGATAACTCTGTGCTGATGCGGTTTTCAATTACAAAGGTATCATTTGTGAAATTTGAGAGTTAGAATTTAGAGATTTCTTTAAGCTTGTAGTGGTCTTTATTGACATGCAGAATACTTGTTTTTGATTTTCTAATGAAAGATTTAGTTCTTTGATCGACTTTTTATTTACAATAGATCTCGTGACGTCATGCTAAAAGTGATCCTTAAAAAACAACTTAAATAAAGAATTCACTTTTATAAGCAGCTATCTTTAATAAGCAAAACCTCAATAGTTTGAGCCTAACTTATAACAAAACAAGAAATACACACGGTAATAATTGTTTGGGGAAATAAAAGTTTTCTGCGGTATATAAACAGCAAGTTTGCTGCTTGTTTATAATAAATTTATGCATTAGAGTACAGTAAAGATTGAGTTATTGGATATAAAAATGCATCATAAACCTGCACAGAACCTACAAAAAAAAAAAAAAAGTCTGCAAATCCAGTGAAGTCAAATGATTAGCATAATTTCTTTTTCTACCTTTTTTTTTTTAACTTGCAATTAAGATTTGTGAATGAGCAGAAAAAGTGTTTAATAGCTCTAAAACTAAATAAAATAAAGAATGAATGAAAAATAAGATAAAGAATGAATGAAAAATAATATACAAAAGAAATAATACTAACTGAAAGAATTTTATTTACAAAAAAAAAGCCAAACATTTAAAAAATCTTTCTTATTTTCTTATCTCTCTCTTTCATATTACTTTTTATATAGGCGATTTTTTTTTCTATGTTTTATAAAAGATAGCTTCAGTATAACAAAAAAAAAACAACTAGCAACTTATTCTTTAGGGGGTAAATTTTCTTTATTTAGTGAACTATGTGTTAGCACGATACTAAGTTTATTCTGACTTATTCTTTTTAAAATCGACTCTTTCGTCAGAGTTTTTGCTTTGTAATTTTTTATCTATTCTTAGTAAAGATTGGCTCTTTGATAAGGAATACGGTGTAATCTACATAATTTATGTCAGAAGATTTATACTTATTTATTGGCAGTTGAATATGTTGCTATTCTCTTAGCAATTAAAAGTAGTGAAATTACAGCTTTAACATGTTTGTGCGCTCTGGAACCGTAAAGATTAGGTCAACTTCCAATGCCTCTCAAAATTCTCCTGAAAGGAAATTGTTCACTCCGCAGCTAAAGAAGAAAGAAGATTTTCAATATGATTTTATAGCGCATCATATAGATGCAATCCGCATTGGAAGTTTAGTACTTCACCAAAGAAAAGTGAAAATCGAAGTTCGAGGAATATTTTTTGAGACGTTTGAGAGTACGCTTGGAAACTTCCCAAACACTTTACTTGGAAATATTTCGAAAAGAAACCTTTACTTGGATGAAAGCAAAGATATTTACGTATTTGATAGATGCGTTCATTCTTTCGATGCTGTATTGTTCTATTACCAATCAAAAGGAACACTTGCTAAACCTCCCACTGTCACAAGAGAACAATTTTACGAGGAGCTCAATTTCTATGAGATCGACGGAGTCATTGATGAACGACACATGGAGGATTTGTTGTTTTTGAAACACAATAATAAAAAAAACGGGGATCTGCCTAAAGGATGTTCCCGCTCGACCGTTTGGAAGTTCGTCAACTATTTCAACGACTCCTTTACCCAAATTGTTTACACTTACATTAACTTAACCATAACTTTGCTCTCGATTGCTGCGTACTGTTTAGAAACCGAACCTTCGCTAAAATTTGCGACGACTTGGATATATATCGAAATCGGCACAGGATTATTTTTTGTTCTTGAATTTATCTTCACCGTTTATTCGTGTCCAAACCTGGATCAGTTGAGGCGCTCTTTAAACGCAATTTTAGATTTTATATCAATTATTTTCAGTGTGCTCTATGTTATTCTCTATTTTTCAGTCGCCGACAAAAGAATTGTCTTAGTAATACAGTTTTTTAGGGTCATCCGTATTTTTAAACTGACAAAGTTTAGTGTGGCGCTAAGACTGTTCATTTACACCTTGTACAAGTGTAGCCATTTCCTTCAAATTATATTGGTGTCCGTAGGTACGTTTTGTTTTGCGTACGCTGGGTTCATTTTTTTGTTAGAAAATCAATTTGATATCTATAAAGAAGAAAACGCTTTTCGAAGTATTTTGGATGCGATGTGGTACACTGTTATTTCAGCGACTGGTGTTGGTTATGGAGATATACATCCGACCACAATGCTAGGAAAAGTTTGTGGAGCATTCCTGGCAGTTACTGGAATTTTACTATTTTGTCTTCCCCAGCCAGTGCTTGTAAACCAGTTTATCTCGATTTATTATTTGCCTGAAATTATGTCGAAAGAAGAAACTTTAAGAAAAAAGGCTATTATTAAAATGAGACAGACAATGTTAGGAGAGCTGTGACATTTTTAATCATTTTAAAATCGTGTTATACACAAGTTAGAAAATTTAAATAACTAAAAAATATATTATCAACTAAATCTACAGTGATGGAAAAAAAAAGACATGATTTACATATTCGGAAAAAAATACATTTTATTGTCAGCAATTGACAATAATTGACAAGACCTTTTTTTTATTTTCATTTAACATTTTTTTCACACACATTTTTGTGTTATACATCATATCTCAAAAAAAAAAAAAATGAATCAGTTCTAAATACTAATTTCTTAAAAGGTTGTGAGAATTTACTGGAAAAATAAATACAGAATATGCTAATTTAATTTTATACAGAGGAAAATTCAGAAAATTTATTATTTACATCCAAAAGGGTTAATAAAACAATTCCAAAAAAAAAAAATTGACCATTTCCTGAATGTACTTTATTTTTTCTAACTGCACTAAGAATTTTGAGGATGCTGTTGGCTAATTTTGGCCATGTTGATACCGGAATAACATGCCATGCTATTTTTACAATCTCTAGCAGATCTTTTTAGTTACTTTTACTACTACCTCATCTCTTGCAATGATCCATAAATCTTCTATTGAATTTAAATTTAGGAATTGTGATGGCCAGTTCTATTGTCTAAAAACATTATGTTGGAACCATCTTTTAGCTTTACAAGCCTTATGCTTTGGACTAATATCTTGCTGAAATGTAAAAAGCAATAGCATGTTATCCTAAACATATGGAAGCTTTATCTCTTCAAATATGTTGATATAAATATCAGGTGTCATAACGTCTGATATTAAATGAATATGACCAATACCTGGTGATGAGAAACATCCTCACACCATATTACTTCCACTACCAAGTTTTTTTTTTTTTTTTTTTTTATTTTTTTTTTTTTTTAGTGTAACATCGCTTAAATTGTTTATTTGATTGTCTGTGTTCATCCTGGTTCCTTTGAATCAAACCGTTGACCCATTGACCCATTGACCTTTGAGCCATTCAGGTTCATCTGACCCAAACACATATCAAATTAAGATATATCTGTCTATAAAATTGTGCTCCTTTTTTTTTTGACCATACAGAATAATTACAGTAAAACTCTTTTCTGATTAAAGCCGCTTTTTCAATAAAGCACACTTCTGGGTGTTCTTGCAAGTAAATTAACTTCTACTAAACGTAAATTAGCTTCTACCAATCGTAATCATTTTATTTTAAATTGTTTTTATCGGTGTTGCTAGAGATAAACGAATCCATTTTCGCTTCACAAATAATCAATTTATTTTCACGATAAATTTAATACTTTTTGTTGCTTCAAAGCGTACTAAACATTCCAACAAAGCGTCCTATTAGTTTTGAAATCCCTTTCCACTGCTTTTGAGTTGCTGAAATACTAAGAGTTCAGCCGAGGTGCAATAAGCCTTTTTTGCTAATCTATATAAAAAAGTGAACATGTCTGTTGTGACATCCTGTAATAACACATGAACAATTATATGTGGCGTTGTCGAGGGCAAAATCAACAAGTTCTTTAAAAACTCAATTACCTGAAAATGCAAAAAAACTAAGAATATTGTTTATTGAGAAGTATTTGAATAAAATTTACAGTTTATTTATCCGTATGAAGTATTCATACACACGCAGGTCGTAATATCCTAAGTTAGAACCGAAGATTGATTACTTTTAACAGTTTATTTCCTATTAAAGTATTAGCAATTTTACATTTTTAGCTATTAAAGTATTAGCAATTTTCCTAATTAAAGTATTAGCAATTTTACAATTCAATAATTTAGCAATTTAACAATTAAAGTATTAGTAACAATTAAAGTATTTGATTTTGAATTTTTATTGGGTTGTATTTTTTCATTCCAACATCCAAAAACATGTTTTTAGTTTAATTGCAAATAATTAACTGAACATCCGTAGAACACATATCTAACTTACTAAGTTTAAAAATGTACAGAATAATATTATTTAAAACTAAACGTTTCCAAATACATTGCAGTGTAATTCGAAATGATAAGACTTGGTTGTGTTATCATAGCGTGTATTTTTATCAAACGCTTTTAGATAACAATATTTGCAACTTATATTTGTAAGATGGCTTATACAATTATGTCTTTCCACTCATTTCAATCCGATTCTTTTTTCTCAACAGTAAAAAGGAAAAATTGAAGAAAATTTTTATTCGGAATAGCAAGTTATAATTTCCGAGAAGATAATTTCATCCTATCCTTTCATCCCAAAATATTTACCTGTGAATCAAAATATCTATGCTTTTATCTCCATTTCATCTTCTATAGACTTGATTTCATCGAAATCTTTATTGTCATATACCATGTGTCATGTGCCACTTGATTTTGTTTCTACTTTGCATTAAATCTAAGGTATTATCATTAATCTAAGGTATTTGTATGTGGATAAGATGATTTGTCATATAGTTCTAATTGTTTAGGAGAATAAAAATATTTTCACTTAACTTATATTATGTATTATGTTAGCCGTTGCAAACATTCCCGCTTACTTACTTTGCTGCGCACTTGTATGATTTGATACAAGGACATATATTCTTGTCAAATTATAATCTCTTGGATATTTATTTCCTGGAAAATAAAAGTTGAGGAGTATATATTTTCTAGTAAATAAGTAGTGGAATGTATTTATTTAGGGATGTTTTCCTTATCTGTTATACCGGAAAATTCTGAAAAAAATCTAAATTTTGAAATGGTATGGGATTTCTAGAAAATAGTGCTACTCCGAAATTTTGCGAATTTTCGAAATCGAAATGCCAATTTTCCAAATTATTTCGATCGCAAAACTTGGTTTTGAAGGTTCCGAATACCAATCGTTTTTGTTTCAATAATTTCGGTCTTTCGATATGTTGAAAGAAGAAACGCTGATATCTTGAGAGAATTTAATTGACGGAAATTAGTCTTAAAAATTTAGAAAACAAGTTTATAAGGGAAATCTTCTTTTACTACAAGAAACTGGTTTTTCGTGGCATTAAAAGTGAAATCATACTGCTCTTAACGCTAGGCCATCTAGTTTGCTAAAATTTTTATAAATTATTGTAATGAGATTTCTTAGTAGTAGTGGTAGAAGCTGTTACTGGCAAAGCCAGCGAGTGCTGCTTCATCTATTTCCACACTTTGATAGCCTATTATTTGTTTAATTTTTCTCTAGCTTTCAGTCATTTTTTTCTTTGAACCTATTTAGATTAATTGAATAAACTATGTCTCTTGGAAGATTTTTCCAATTCGTTGATGCACTGTTAATTAGCCTTGGAGTGAAATTGGTTATATCTCTGTCATCCTTAGATTGTTCTAAATTACTAAATAACTAAATAACTTGTAAAGCTAAATCTAGTCGCCTCTTTCTCGTCTCTTTTTTAATATTGTAATATTTTTCTAAGCCCACTATTCAGTCGAATTACTCTGTGTTGAACTATTTCTAATAAATCTATGTCCATTTTAGCTTATGGTAACCATACACTAACTGTAAACTCTGAGTAAGGTCTTATAAATGTCAAATAATTATTTTTCACCAACTTGGCGTTCTCAAAACTCGTCAAAGTTTTTTTCATCATTTCAATCATTTTATTAGCTTTAGATGAAGCAGCAATCACTTGATTTTTCCATTTCATGGTTTTTAACTTTGAATAACTTTGTACCATCAGCATACATTTTAGTTAGTCATTTATAAATATAACAAGCAATAAAGGGGCTAATACCGACCCTTTGTTTGTGGTCAGGTACATGAACAAAAAGAGATCTCAATTATGTTTCAACAACTTTTAGACAACTTTTATCAAGAAGCTATAAATAGTAAGTATTATTATACCGATTTACCGGTCGGTAAATTTCGAACAATATCGGTTGATAATGCTCAAAAATGCTTGAAATAGCTTACCAACATAAATTAATAATAATCAACTTCCAATCAAATTAGGCTATTATTTGTTTTGTTTGGAAACTGATTTTGTTGGTTTAGCTTTGTCTGAAAACTTTAAGAAACGCTACTTTAATGTGATTTGCTTTGTTCGGTCTTTGTCAAACAATTTTATTTGCATTCGGGAAAAACGTCGTAAGTTTGAAACACTACACCTCAAAAACAATTATTCGGTAACAAAAATCAATAAAGTCCCGCAAACGGAACGTTGTATAAACGAGACAAACAAAATGGAATCAAAAAGGAAACATAATAAAAATGACAACTAGAGCTGCAACAGAATTAAAGTTAAAGATTTCAACTTTTTTTCTAAAGCAACCAATTGAAAATGCCGTTTCAAGACTTGGATTTAGTTCATCGATGGATTTAGTTTCAATACTGTTGTTAACGAATCTTTAATTCAACTTGCAATACCTGAAAAAGGTTATGATTTTCAAAATAATCACAAACAAGCAACTCGGTTAGTTAAAAATTTTGCAGCTTGCGTTAAAATTTTAAAATGAATTTCACCTCTGTTGTGATAATTGGTCCAAAAAAAAAAAACTTTTCTCATTTACGCTGAATGAGTGCACCTCTTGGGAGGCGAGCTGATCGTCAGGGCAATATGATCTTTTAGCTTTTACACGTTCATTTTTGGTCCATCATGAGAAATGTTATAATATAAGAAATATTTATAATAGTACTGGCCAGGCTTTCAAATATTTACGTGAGCCGAAAAGCCGCGTTAAATAAAAAGAGTTAAATAAAAAGAATCGATAAAAAGAGTTGTTAAATCTCATTTAAAAGAAGTTTTGCTTTAGAAAAACATCATAATATGAAATTTAGATTTTTAAGGAATCAAGTAATTTTTTTAAAAAATCTTTTTTAAAAAACAATATGTGTACAAAATTTATGTTTAGCATTAAGTTTTTGTCTCAAAAAAAAACTTTAAAAAATTGAAAAAGAATTTCCGAAGCAAAAACTTTAAATAGCTATAAATTTGCTCCTCAATTCATATATAGTCTTAATGCAACTGGTTAAACACCCGCACAAAAACCAGTAAAAGTCGAAAGAATCACATTTATAGAAAGAGGAAAGTTGGTAACTGCAATTCGTGTGTAAATAGGAATCCTCCGCTTTTTATTTTTCTATGAGTGCAAGTTCGAGATTACATTATAAAGGAAGATCCTTCTGGATGCGTAGCGCTCGCAAATCCTTCTAGTAGGATGACAACAAAAGTGAAAAGACACTTGCACTCTGTCATCATAAAAGTCAGAAAAATTGTCAAGCTACTTTGAAAATTCCCAGTCAAAATAGATACTGTCAAAATAGATACTGTCAAAATAGATACTGTCAAAATAGATACTGTCAAAATAGATACTGTCAAAATAGATACTGTCAAAATAGATACTGTCAAAATAGATACTGTCAAAATAGATACTGTCAAAATAGATACTGTCAAAATAGATACTGTCAAAATAGATACTGTCAAAATAGATACTGTCAAAATAGATACTGTCAAAATAGATACTGTCAAAATAGATACTGTCAAAATAGATACTGTCAAAATAGATACTGTCAAAATAGATACTGTCAAAATAGATACTGTCAAAATAGATACTGTCAAAATAGATACTGTCAAAATAGATACTGTCAAAATAGATACTGTCAAAATAGATACTGTCAAAATAGATACTGTCAAAATAGATACTGTCAAAATAGATACTGTCAAAATAGATACTGTCAAAATAGATACTGTCAAAATAGATACTGTCAAAATAGATACTGTCAAAATAGATACTGTCAAAATAGATACTGTCAAAATAGATACTGTCAAAATAGATACTGTCAAAATAGATACTGTCAAAATAGATACTGTCAAAATAGATACTGTCAAAATAGATACTGTCAAAATAGATACTGTCAAAATAGATACTGTCAAAATAGATACTGTCAAAATAGATACTGTCAAAATAGATACTGTCAAAATAGATACTGTCAAAATAGATACTGTCAAAATAGATACTTTCAAAATAGATACTGTCATGAATAATAAAAAAAAATGTCCTTTAAAAAGAAATCAAAAAACAGCACGAAAAGGGATTTTACTTTTTCTTCAGATCAAGATGGAACAGTTTGCTGTAAATGGTTCAACAACTCGTCAAAGTCAAAGCTTAAATCAAAAAAGTATTGAAGGAAATTTCAACACATGCGATTTGCAATGATGATATTGTAGACAATTTACCTGACATTGTTGCTACTCTTGAATCAATAAGGTTAACCTGAAGAAGAATTTTTAGATTGGAACACACTTTTCAAGGTTGGAACAAATTTCTGGTCTGCAGAGTTTGAGAGGCCAGTGTTCACTTGAACTTTTGCAAGTCTTAGAAAGAACTTGAGAAAGCAACTTGTGCCTTATAAAGTGCTAAAAGAGTAATGGATAACTTTTTAAAGAACAAGAATTCTATATTGAACTTCAGCTGAAACAGGAGATTGATAGATTTATCACTTCCCAAAACAGACAGATTTGAGAGGGAGGATTGATTCCTTGTAGGAAAGATGACAGTAGGTCATTGATTTTGAAAGAGATTAATTTCAACAATAAAGTTTTTTGCTGATAAAATGCAGTTTTTCTTACTGTTGAGAGAGTTTCTCTTGAATAGAATGACACAACGAGATTCAACTCTTTGCATTGCAATCAAGAAACTTAAAGACGTTTTGACGAGAGAATACAAAGTTATCTTGTAAGCTTGTACAGATCTTTTCAATCAAGAACTATAGACATTAAAGAACGTGAAGTTTTCAAAACGTTTTCAAAGCCTGTATCTCGAAAGACTGAGAAAAGCTTGCTGTATATATTTTTTTCAACAAATCCAGATGACTTGAAATTTATTCAAGTAGTGCGTGGCTCAAAAAATCTAGATTAAAGTTCACTTTCACCTGAAGAAGAATTTTTAGATTGGAACACACTTTTCAAGGTTGGAACAAATTTCTGGTCTGCAGAGTTTGAGAGGCCAGTGTTCACTTGAACTTTTGCAAGTCTTAGAAAGAACTTGAGAAAGCAACTTGTGCCTTATAAAGTGCTAAAAGAGTAATGGATAACTTTTTAAAGAACAAGAATTCTATATTGAACTTCAGCTGAAACAGGAGATTGATAGATTTATCACTTCCCAAAACAGACAGATTTGAGAGGGAGGATTGATTCCTTGTAGGAAAGATGACAGTAGGTCATTGATTTTGAAAGAGATTAATTTCAACAATAAAGCTTTTTGTATTCAGAGATGTGGCACACTATATCTATGGATCAATTTTTTCTGAACACTTTTTGAAAGACTTAACAAATATATTCGGCCAAAAAAAATGCATTACAATTCAAGCAGGTCAGGTTAAGCAACTCAAAATTTTCAAAGAAATATTGGTCTATGAAACGATCAGAAAAGAGAATTACAAATCTTGAACTTTCGTTAAATGCACTGGATACCATCCATCCAACAAGTGTCGACTCTGAGCGAGCCTTTTCTGATGCTGGATTACTTGGGACAAAAAGTTGATCTTAGATGAGTAACGATTTACTTGATGCACCTTGTTTTCTCAAAGCTCATTTTTTTTATCAAAAAATAAATCTTAAAACAAGACTTGTTGAGTTTCATTTACTTAATATTCTATTTTATGGGCTTTTGTTTACTATTCGCAGCAAAAATATATTTTACTATTAGCAGATATGATATACAAATATATAAGATATGATAAACAAATAAAAACAACGATAACTGTCACTTATTCAAGTAAATGAATTTCATTGTAAAAAACAAAAGTTCAAA
>NW_028324303.1:4297500-4320000 GCF_058129835.1 Hydra viridissima
CAGCATTACCTAATAAACCTTAAAAAAAATGGCAAAACATGGTCAAAAGACAACCAGTTTGGTAAAGCAAAAACAAATAAAACTAATTTTGACAGTAAATGGAATATCTAAATTCGTAATTTTTAAATTAACAGCATTTAAGGATTAAGTTGGTTTAAATGTTCATTATAAACCGTAAGCCATGATTTTCTGCTCCTTACCTCTAGTAACTCAAATTATGCTAGCAGTTCTTTAAAGATGCTTACGGTTTAGATCAGTTATGCAGCACAACAATCTTTCTAAGTACTCTGGATGATTATTGTTTTGCTTATACCTTGACCGATGTTGATAAAAATCTTGATGAGCAGTTTCGACAGTTCGTTCACTAAAGGGCCTTTGGGGGTATTCTTTGTAACGGATAAAAGACTTAATGTGGTAGAAGACGGTGTGAATTTTAGTTATCACGCTTGCACCAGATATCATTAAGTAACACCTTTTGAAAATTTCAATTTTTCAGCAAATTCCGGCTGTCGAATGAATCCAAAGCAAGCCTTGATAACTAAATTGAAAGTTTTAAATGCTTCAATTATGTGAAAGATGTTGGTAACCAAGTTGGAATCAAGTTGCTGCAGCACATCCACATTTTTAAGAAGCTTTCTGCATTCGTTTCCCTTGAACTGGCCCCCATGATATCAGTTAAGTTGAACGTGGAGGGCTGATGTTTACTTAATAGCTCCTATTATTAACAGCTTCTATTCTTATTATTTTTATTATTCTACTCTTCCAAGCAGTTTTAAGGATCCTCAAAAGACGATTGACAACTCCTAAGAGGAGATCCAAATCCGTCGGTGGGATGATTTCGAGGCTTTGATAATCACGCTATTTATACATATTCCCCAGGGGGACATTAATTGTTTTATGCAAACAGCCAATTCAAGCGATTTACGTTTATGACGATTTGATTAGCACAACACAAATCACAAGTCAAAGTCCATTTGCATTAATTAGTGACCAGATTTGCTAAATATTGGAGTGAGTTTCTGGTAAATCTTCTGATACTGTAACAAGAATTTGTCTCTTGACTTGAGTACCTTTACCAGTTCTTTGAGTGAGTGGCTGTTTTTGTGGCGGTGAGATGGTTTCACCACTTAACGCATTATTGACAATGCTTAGACAAAACTTGAGAAAGTATTTGCCACAATCAATTCCGAGCTCAATAAAATAGCCACCAGAAGTTTTGCGAGATTGAATAATTATAGGAAATTCATGTAAAATAGGAAATTCATGTAAAAATTTGGCTCTACCATCTTGCTGATTGATGTTTGGTTTATAGTTTTGACCAGTTCTTATAATCCGTTGTTTGACAGGCCCGTATTTGTTTGTAAATTTACAAGAGCTAGGAGCGACGCTTGTTGATGACAGGACACTACTTTGATCCGAAACCATATCATGAATATTTTATGTTTGTTATAAACTTTGTTTAGAAAGTTTGATAAAACTTTTATATTATTAGTTTTTATATACATTACAAACTTGTCAAAAATATATTTCCAGAAATCTATCTATTCTCATTTCTTATAAATCAAGACTTTCAATATATGTATGTAAAGATTACTTAATTATAAATATTTGTCGGGGGTAGATGTAAGTGGAGGCCCGATATCAAATAGTTCCTTCTGGTGATAATTCTTTATTAGGAATAACTCGATATGCAATTTGCTCGGCTGCTTTGCTACCTTTTGCTGCTAAAGATTGTAGATTTTCCATGTACTTTGTTTAAAAGCATTGGTGTGGCAAACCTTTTCCTAAAGTGCTGAGGCATATTCTGCAACGCACACTTGATTCTTTCTCAACGGTGGTTTGCTCTTCAAAAGGATGGCTTTTGCTATAGCTTTGAACGACTAATTAGGCAGAGTATGTAATAACACATCGTGCCTCTTGTTTCAAGTCTCACTTGTAATGATTTGAAACCAAACAAAGGGGGGAGTGTAGCTTATTTCTCCTCTTGCTTTCTGGGTAAAGTAGTTCTGCACGATTCGCAGTGCCCATGAGGTACCCAAGAATCATTTATATAAATCTTGTTCTTGTACAGTTGGCATTTTCGATCTGCTAGGAAAACAGTTAGCTGTCGTTAACATTTTTTCAGACAGCAACCACAAAAGCTTTCGATTTTAATCATTAACTTGATTTGGCATTGTGTCAGTTCACTCAATCTAACTTCACTAAATCAAACTGTGCCTATCACAAAATTTAACCTAAATTTATATTGGTTAACAATCCACTTAACATACATAATATTGTTAACACACTTATAGTCATTTAAATTAGTGATACTTGTTAACAATTATTAATGATAATTGTTAAAAATGACAACTGTTGGCATACTTATAGTTGTTTCAATTAATGATACTTGCCACACTTAATGACAAATTAGAAGAAATCTTATTTGATGAGACAGTCCTACAAACAATTTTTACTGCTCTTCAAAGGACTTTTAGGCTCTTCATAAAATTTCTCTCTTCAAAAATGATTACACTTTTAGAAAACTTTTGATAGAGATTTGTACCTCTTTTTGTATCTCTTTTTGTACCTGTGCAATTATTTTTATAAAAAATTTACATATTTTGTTTAAAAACAATCCTAATCTGTAAAGTTTGATTTTCCTCAGAAAATCAATCTTTACAGATAAGAATGTTTGACCTTTTAGCGATCAGTTATTTTAGTTATCTAAATTTTTTAAGGCAGTTATCTTAGTCAAAATAACAAATATTAGGTTTTCTCACAGTTTTTTTATTTTAAGAGAAATAAATATTTTTTATTTTCTATGTAGGTATCCTTAGAAAAGCTTTTCAATCATTTGTTAGCATTTTTATGCATTTTGGCAGTAGTTTTACATTAGGTAATGCTGAGATTTTCACGCTATGCATTAGCCAAATCAAACCACGCTTTAAATAGCAAATCAATATTTTGGTTTATAAAATGAAAGTGGTACATATAGCAGTTAAACAATTATAATAAAAGTTGTTGGTATTACAAAGTAGAACACTCATGTAACTATTAATTTGAAAAAAGTGACCGAATATCACAGTCAGGGCCGCCGAGAGCCTTCAAGCCGCCCGGGACAAAACATTTTTTGGCGCCCTTATAGATTTCGCTTCATATATATACTTAGCATAGAAGCAAAAAAGTACATTATGCCTTTATAGCTACTTTAACTTTATTTCATTTTTTGCTAACTAACCGCAGCATAAACAATTCCTAACTTAAAATTTTTGAGCTTTTTTCGAGGCAAAATTATAATATATATATATATATATATATATATATATATATATATATATATATATATATATATATATATATATATATATATATATATATATATATATATATATATATATATATTATATATATATATATTAGGGCCCTGCGAATCGGTATTTTTAGTTTCGAATCGAATCTCGAATCGAAGCAGGTCTTGATTCGCGAATCGAATCGAATCACGAATCGAATCACTAATTGAAAGAAATTTAAGTTTTTTATCTTTATTTTTATGTATACTATACAAAATATTACAAAACTTGAATGTTATTTGAACAAACTCTTTTTGTTACTTCTAGCCCAAATTAACCGTTCCGCATTTTGCTCGGAAAGACTATTGCGTTTACTGTCGATCACTCCTCCTCCCACAGAGTTAACTCTTTCAGACGAACAATTTGTAGCTTGAACAGCAAGAAAATCAGTTGCAACTTTTGATAATAAAGGGAAAATGTTACGTTTGTTTTTCCAGTAGAGAATAGAACAATCTGAACGTCCCAACGTTTTCTCTTCGATGTATGCAGTAGTTTCAAAATTTAATTGCTATCTAAAGTTCTTTTCTCTGGTAGAGTACGATTTTTAGAGATATGTTCAAACATTTTATCAAAAATTCCATTTGCTTCAGATGACAAATTTGCTACTTCGAGTTGAATTTCAGCGGGAATCATAGTGATATTTAAATCGTGTTTTTTTTCAGATGTCATTAGATAAGATTTTACCATTTGTTTCTCTGCCAAAGTAAGCATTTCTGATTTAAATCGAGGGTCTAAGAAAGTAGCGGTAAGAAAAACGTCTTCACTTAAATCAAACCTCATTTCCAACTGCGTAATAAGATCGTCAACAAATTTACCCATCCCTCTTTTATCCATCGAGCGAAGATAATTTTTCAAAGTTGTAATGCACGGATAAACTAAACTAATGCTTACGCTTTTTTCCGCACTTAGTATAGTGGTGGCTTCAGATACTGCATTAAAAATAGGAGCGACTACTGTTAATAATTGCACTTGTGTTTCAGTTAGACAAGTCGGTGGCACTTTCATACAGTTTTTTTTTGTGAACACTCAACTAGAGCAATCTCTATAGAACCATTACTTTTTTAAAATCCATTCCAATAAATTAGAAGTGCTGTTAAAGCGCGTTTCCACATCCATTGGAGGCTTTGACTCAGGTTTTCCTTGAGAAATCTGATACTTTTTGAGAGCTGCCTGTCCAACTGATGATGAGTGAAAAAATCCTACTATTTTATGAGCCTTGCTAATTAATGTAACAAGAATTGGTTGGTTGTGTATAGCTGATTTCACACAAAGTTGGAGTTTATGAGCACAACAGCCTAGCCAATCAATCCCAAGAAGTTTAAGTGTGCATGGCATACTAGGAGTAGTATCGGTTGTAGCTCGGAAAATATTATCTGAAGTCAAGTCAAATTTTGACAGCACGTTTCTTAAAATTTCTTCAGTGGAAGTAGCTTTGTGACAAGCATTTATTACTTCCAGATTTACAACTGATAAACAGCATGATTCTAAAACCCAAGAGGATGAAATAAAGTGGCAAGTAGAAACAAGAAAGTTATCGCCATTGTCGGCTTTAAAGTGATCAAAAGTGATGCTAGGTTTGGAGATTAACTGGCTTTTTATACTTTGTTGGAAGTTAATATATAAATCATCAACCATGTCACCTAAATTTCGAGATAAAGTGGTCGGGTGTGGTGGATGATATTGCCCTTGAGTAAGCACCGAGCACAGATTAATAAAGCCAGATCCAGAAGTTGTCTCAAATGATCTTCCATCTTCAATTACAAATCTAAGCACTGCATGGTCGTAGTTTTTTTTAATAACTCTATCTATTGGAGGTCGAATAAAATACGAATTTAACGAGGAACTTGATGATTGCTCGATTGTGTTATCGGAATTATTTTTTCTTTTAGTAGCAGATGTGCGCTTTTTTGTTGCTTCTACGTGTAGTTTTTTATGGTCACGTTTTAAATGGTTCCATAGATGAGATAAAGTTCCAGTTTTCTGAACAGAATACTTTTTGTTGCAATTTTCTTGTTTGCATTGCCAGAATACTCCTTTTTTTTCAAAGAGTTCTTTAACTGCCAATTTTTTAGAAGTCATTTTATAGCTTGATGCGAAAATAGCTTGATGTAGCACAAACAAAAAGTATCGAATTTAAAATTACTTTAGTGAAAGCGAAGTTAAACATTAACGACTCAAAAAATAAAACCTAACTTTTGCGTTACTAATTTGGGTTCCGCTCTGTTTAAATCCCTAATCGACAATTAATTTTAATGAAAAGTATGTTTACGTTCCAAAATTACTCTACCGCTGAATTTTCTGATAACATAAATATTGATATTTTGAAAACTTTTTAACGCCGTTTGTATGAAAACATAAAGTAATTTAAATAAAAAAATGATTCGAAAATTTCGAATCATTTTTTTCGAATCGAATCTCGAATCGAAGCGACATTTGATTCGCGAATCGAATCGAATCGAAGCGATTCGCAGGGCCCTAATATATATATATTTCTACTAAATCACCTTCAAATAAGTATTTTGATTAGTAGCTTTGTAAAACCAACGTAATTCTTGGAGCATTTGTTTATTTTTTTCACATTCTTTTACCCTTTTGGAAGCCAATGCCCTATTTTGGGCACCAGAAAGTTTTTTACGATTCATTATTAACAGTTACTGTAAATAATCGTTCGTATCAATAAAATAATAGCATTGTCAACTACGCAAATTCATCAAAAAATTATAAACTCATTCTCAAAAAGCTAATGTCATAAATCAATATTTCAAGAGTTAAATATAAATCTTAAGCATAAATTACCATAAATAAGTTGATCGTAAAGAGTTGAAAAATATTTACTATTACTTTCTAAATTCTGAATAGAATTATTTCTAAATTGTATTCACATTTTGTTATTTTTTCGAGGAATTAAAAATAATGATATAACGCGAGTAATATATACATTTCAATTATGGCATTTTAAGATTAAAAAAACTATTTTTATTTTACTTTGGCATCTGGCGCCCCACCGACATCTGCCGCCCGGGACAAACTGTCCCTTTGCCCCCCCCCCCCCCCTCTCGGCGGCCCTGATCACAGTAGTCGGTAACGCTTTCAGGTATAAGTAGCAAAAAACTAACACAGTTTAAACTAAAACTGCCATTAATCCTTAGCCAGTTAACCAATACAACTGAAATTTCATCCAGAGTTTGGTGTTGCTATAGGCTACATTTGCATCAATTTTTACCAAATCACTTGAAGTGGTTCTTATTGTACAGGTGCTTTTATTGGCGCACTATGATGTCAAAATTTCACTCATTTTGAACATTCAAATTAAATTATTTTCCGCGGACAAATAAAAAAGATTTCAAAATTGGCATCACAGGGTACCTTAAAGTTTACGCTATCACCTCATATAAGTGGCGTTCTTGGGTCAGCTAGGCTGACATTATTATGATCCAAGATAACCGTGCAAAGAATTTCTTCTTTCTTCCTTATTTTAACTATCAATTATTTGTGAAAAAATGATTTAACTGCATAAAATCCAAGCGGAGAAACCGACAGGTATTAATAAAAAATGCTGCATAAGCTAGTTCTGGCTCCTTATCAGAGATAGCTCTTTAAATTATAATGTTGTGGATCCAGAATCCAGCTGTATTTGGCCAATAAATAAACATTTTTTAGCTTTATAAATTTCTAGTTTATTTCTAGAATATTTTTATCCACGGAGTTAAGGGTCATACTAATAACTCAAAAATCATCGTTTTTAGTAATTGTTAATAATTATTGATTATGATCAAGCTTGGTCTAATATTTACATATTAGGAGTAAAAATTGGCATAGTTAGGGACGGCCAATCAGACTGATTTTATGATGATCGGATTAGTAAATGTTTCAAAACTAATGGACTGCAGGACCTCGATTCAAAAGTTTTTGAAAAACAACTCACTCTAACATATAAATATACTTGCGTATATGTGTACACCCTACCTTTTGTGAAGTGAAGTGCATTTGAATTGATAAGCACCCAATTGAAGAAATGTTCCATTTTGGTCACCAATGCAACATTGTTGATTAACTTTGTTAAGATCTAACAAAGTTTGAAATACTTTTATTAAAAACTTTGTATAAAATAACTTTTTAAAACATATTTCAATCTTAACCTGTTATATTACACGAAGCTGACAAGTAAATATAGTTTCCGTAAAAGTTATTCTCTCATAAAGTTCCTGTATAATGTAAAAGAAAAAACTATCTACAATTCTGAGCATATCTTTAAATGAAACTGTTTCATTACGTTTATTTGTAAGTAAAATGATGTCCGCTGAAAAATTGCATGTATGCGTATGTATATGTATATTTTTATATATATCATGAAATGTTATTAAGCTTTGTTCCTATATTTCTTAAAACAAACGTCAAGTCAGTTTAGAACAAAAAAATCAGTTTAACAATCTTAGCTGGTTTTAACATTCTGATAAATAAAGATTTAATGAATTAGCTGTGGATAGGATGCATAGTATTAGCTAGGTGAATTTGTATGTATTGAAAATAACAAGAAACCTTAAAATATGTTTTCTTTTAGGAAAATAAACCTTTACATCTACAGTGTTTGTTTAATCAAGATTTGATGACGTCAATATAATAAGTTCCTATATCAAATCATCTCTAGTTGTTTCGGAGATTTATTTACAGTTATAGCTAAGTACAGCTCATTGCGAAATAGCAAACCAAGTGCTTGTTGAAATAATTCCGCAGTGGTTAATAGTTTACATTTCTGATCTTGTGTAAATTAGATTTCCGGAACCCTTCCTTGGAACACTTTTTCAACCGAGAAAATGTTACGTTATCAATGCAGTCTAATAAATTGTTAAAACACAGTATTCCCGTACAAGCATTAACTCAATAACTTATTCTAATATTATTCAAAATACAATGCCCACTGCTCTTTCTACGCAATAATACTACGAATAATACTTCACTCTACTCCTAAAACAAAACTACTTTTTTATGAGTTGCTCACCCTAATAGTTCCAAATTACGGAAAAATACTTAGATTAACTTATCTAAAAAAACTTGATCTAAAAATCTTCGTTCTTTATGCTAATTTTTCTTAACATTACCAAATAAGATGTAAATTGTAATTCATATAATATACTGTTGTCATATCTTCGATGTCTTGCAAAAAAGCTGAATAATTATTTAAAGACCAGAGAAAAAGGAAAAAGTAACTGAAACAGGTTGCCTTTCCTGAATAAAATCAGAGTTCAAATCAAGGAGTAGCTCCATTCAAAGCAGAATTTTCGCTCCTCTAACTCAAAATGTTGAGATTAATTTTGAATATGATATTATAAATGTAACAAGTTTTTCATCAAAAGAACAATTTAAAAAATGAAAACCTATTCAATTTGAATAGCATATAGTTGAAAGAGATCATCACAGTAGTAAACACCATTTGATACTTTGCTACCTAAATACATAATTGAAAAAGATCATCACAGTATTAACACCTAAATCTCTAAACAGACAAAGTATGTTTGTTGAACTTCGTGTACCAAAATTACAAAACATTTTCAAGGATTGATTGCAGAAAGTGCTCTCTTAAAATGTTTAATGGTACAATTTATATAAGATAGAGGATCAAAATTCCAATTATCAAATGCTTAAAACTTTTAAACCATATAAATCATTTCGTATCAGAAGAGAAGGTGAAAATACAAAGTATTGTATAAATTCTTGTTTCGGACTGAGTGAGAAGAGAAATAATGGGGTGGGGATTGCAACAAATCTGATGGAAACGTGTTAGTGATTGGGGTAAACCTAATTGGGATGGCTTCGTAAGGGGAAAAAAATTGATTGCATCGGGATGAATGCATCATAAAGCGATGGGGATCATAAAGCGATGGGGATAGTTTCGAAACCCGTGTCACTCCCTACCGTAAACTGAGAACTTTAGATCTTCGAAATCATGAAAAATTTTATTTCGTTGTTGGTGGGATAAACTGTAGCTAATTAGTTTTATTTTTCGAAATATTCCTCTTTCTTTTGAAGTATATAAAACATTTCGCCATAAAATTCCTGCTGCAATCTTTCGTACCCGTGAGATTTACTAGCTCAAATTTGAATGCCAGAGAAATATTAACCTACTTTCGAGTCATTTCATTTCAACTCTTTACCTTCTTAGCTGTAACTATAAGCTTTCGTTTTTGAATTAGAAAAATCTTTGCAGGCCGAGTTTAGAGCTCAATGGTTTTTTCAAATTAAAATGCAACAAATAAAATGACTGTTTAACGATGATTTCAATTGTTAGTCACATTAATAAATAAACAATCCTGGTTGTCAAGTCATACGTTGTCAAGTCATACATTGTCAAGAAGATTTGTGCCTGCTTACGAGTGTATGCGTGAATATCTAACAAACACAGTTAAAATATTTTCACTATTTACTCTTTACCTGGTATTGTTTTCTCCCTTTGTGAAAACATTCCCTGTACATAAAGCACGTTTTTCTTAATTTTAAAAATCATTTTGCCTAAAGAGAACTCAAAACTTCCGAAGTTGACAATTACAGATGCTTTCGTTTTTCCCAAAGGAACTCCGTTTTTGTCAATATCGTATACAGAAGAAAATTTTACATAAGAATCAATGAAAAGTTTGCGCACCTAAAAGAATACTCTTGCTAGTAGTTAGAAATTAAGAACACCGTTGTTTTTAAAATGTAAAAGAAAGATTGATAAAAAAAAAAGAACGGATTAAGAATTTTCGTTAAAGTTTACAAAAAGTGTTTGCTTACGTACGTAGATTATGATGAACTTGAGTTCCATTTGAATTGACGTTGCATTTAAACCCAAATAATCCCAGTTAAATCTTTTAAAAGACAATATATTCTCATGATGCAGTTGGATAGTTACATTCTCAAGATCAATCTGACAGATTTTACTTGTTGCAATGTTTACGTTGATGTAGACTTCTTCGCTATATAAAGCGAGAAAAAGTTGTTTAAATTACATATGTTTTTCTACTGATAATTTGTTATCACTCATTCTTCATATTCTTACTTTTCATTTAATAATAAGAAATATTTAGATTTTTACTTCGTGATGTTGCTCGACAGGTTTGTTATTAAACTGCAGTTCCTCTTATCTGTATTAAACAAAAAGATATACAATTAGATGTATCTAATTTACAGAAAAATCAAAAAAAGATATAATCTAATAAAATGTATAAGAAACTTGTGTACAACTGACTTACATACTAGTAAAATCAGAACAAAACAAGTTATTCTTCTGTAATAGAAAACTGTTAACCATCGATCAGACAAAGTCCAAAAGCAAGACACGAACTTTATTCAACTCATGCACCAAATCTGATGGTTTACTTCAGGACAGGTCCACATGTGTCTTGAAAACATACATCAAATTTTTTGGCTTGCTTGATTTTTCATGCTAAACCCCTTTATTCTTTAGGCAATATTAAAATGCCTTTGCATTTTAATATTGCCATAAGAACCATTTTATAACTAACATAATAATGTTTTTAAAATTTTCATATTTTAGTCACTGTACAGCTTGCAAGTGGTTATAAATTCAAATACTTTTTATTGTTCTTTTTATTCTTTTTTATTGTTTTTTTTTTTTGTTTTTTTATTTTTACTTAATTGTTTTATATATAATTTTAAAGGTTTGAATTGGTATTTTTCATCTCTGTTTTTGTAATACAGAGATAATAATAGCCTTAAGAATAAATATAATATTTAAGAATAATTAATAACAGAAATATAATTAATAAATACATTAAGTATAACTTATATATTTAGTTTAATATACTTAATTGGCGAACATTTTATCATCTTATTTGTGAAACGCATTAGTTCCATAGAAAGATTGAAGTTATTTGTGTGAAGTTTCATAACATTTTTAGTTATTATGAAAATGGATTAATAGAAAATATTTGGAGGACTGAAGTTTTAATTACAGAACAATTTACCTCTTTCCCCACTCTAAAAACAAATTTTTTATAAAAACAAAGTTTTTTTCCTCCATAAAAATATGATTTTAAAACAAGTCTACCTTGAAGTGCGTTTACAATTACCAGATTTCGAACATGTCCTGATTGAGCTTCAATCCACGGATTACCCAAATAAACCTTCACGTTTTGAAACTCCCTTGCATCCGTATTCTCAACACTATATACTTTTGTTTCGTTTATCTTAATTGAGAAAATGTATTTTAACTCAAAGAAAACCTGTTCTATCTTTATTTGAGTCCATTCTTCTAAAGGAAGGATCTTCTCCTCGTATATTTTAGAACTATTCGCATCATAATTTATCGCTGAGCTGATTGTTAAGTATGAATACGGTAAAATAAAAACACCAGGTGCATTATGTCCGTAAACAGCCTCGTTTTCATTACTACTTAAATGAAGTATACTGCTCCAGACATCAGATTTGTATTTTGTTGGTTTAAACTCAAACGATATCATGTATTCTTTAGAAATTTTGTAAAAAACTGCATTAAGTTGGTTGTAAATTATTTGTGTTTCTTCTTTAAGAGTAAACGAATCTGAAAAATTAAGTGTTTTTGTTTTTACAAATGAAGTTGTTATTAGAAGTTAAAAAATACTTTTTTAAAACTGAAATTTATGTTTATGAAACATTAGAGCTTGGCATTCTATTAAAATGGCTTTAAAATATTCAGAGGTGGGCACTTCCGAAAAAAAGTTTTGATTTTCCAGTATTCCGTTAATATCGGACTAAGTAGAAAGTATCGGACTATCGGACTAAAATTTTTATATAAGAAATAATTTTTTTTTTTAACAAGTGCATAATCAAATTCACAACCACGCATATCTCCTCTGTTCCACCAACTACTCCTGTTCTGTATTTGACAGTTGCTCCTCCGACCGGGGCCAGTCATTCTCTATTTCCACTGCTGCAACAAGTCAACTCAACACCTCCGTGAGATGGATTTCGGTAAGATCTTTATCCTAATTTCCCTTAGAGTCCTAAAATACATTGACCTTAGTCGCCTAAGTTACTAGTTGTGCATTTAGGGGCTACATGATATAGATTTACTACAGTAAATTTGAGAAACGAAACACTTCCTCTCACAAAACCGTAGCTACCACAACCGGTATTATTGACCCCCTAAGCAATATTTTTTACGTATTTGTAAATCATTAACTACTTAAAAAACAATTATTGATGGGTTTTATACTTTTTAAAAAAATTTCTGTAAACAATAACAGCTTGGTATCATACCAAGTTGAAATGGACAAATATTTGACATTTACGTCAAATATTTGTCCATTTCAACTTGGTTTGATTCTAGTGCTAAAAGCCATAGTGATATTTCAAGCCGGCCTGATGATGAAATGAACCAGAGGAGTAATGAAGAGGAGATGATAATGCTTGACACCTTCAGCCAGGAAGATGTCCAGTTTTCCTATAGTAGCACTGTAAGCTCTAGAACTCCCAGCCAGAAAGAAAGCCAGCTTGCCAGAGGCAACATAGTCAGCCTGTACAAGTAGCATGTTGCAAGCGGGTAAAAAAAATCAAAAAAAGCCCTTAAACTCTTTAGTGAGATATCGGACTATCGGAATATTGGATTATCGGAAAAAAATTAGGAAAACTATCAGGCTATCGATAGCGGATTAGGAACTCAAACTATCGGACTATTGGATATCAAACTTAAAAAAAAAATAGCGGTTGCCCAGCTCTGAAAATATTCCAGAGAGTTTTTGTTTAAATTCCAAGACTTGAAACATTTTCATACTTTCAATTACCCTTAACATTAGCTAAATATATAGTGATATTTTCAGTTCATTTAAATAATCTTAATGTAAAGCATTAATTGTTGATAAGACTTCGCTACAAATAAATTTAACCATCTTTATTCATATAAATTTCTTTTGTTTTTTGTTCTTTGTTTTATATCTCTGGACTGAAAAAGAACATTTGTACAAATGGTTTTATATAATAGGAAAACATATTTGGTACACACCTGAAGTAGCATCTGTGAATAAGTATCTTATATATCCAGTTTGAACATCGTACCACGGATCACCCATATATACCTTAACATCGTTATATTCGCTTGGATTTATTATTTCGACGGAGAGAGCGTTAACTTTGCCTATGTAAACGTTTAAAAGATATTTTCCATTACTTAATTTCTGCGTTGCAACAATTTTTGTCCATTCCATTCTTGGAATAGCAGTTAAATCATAAGGGAAATATGAATCCACTTCACCATTTATTGATATGTAAATGTATCCCAATTTAAGATAGTCAAAATTCCACATCCCGTAGATCCTGTCTCCATAATA
Source organism: Hydra viridissima (assembly GCF_058129835.1). Classification (NCBI taxonomy): domain Eukaryota; kingdom Metazoa; phylum Cnidaria; class Hydrozoa; order Anthoathecata; family Hydridae; genus Hydra; species Hydra viridissima. Next base: position 4,311,134 of record NW_028324303.1, read on the forward strand.
ATTTCTATTGGAATTTATAGTTAAATGAATAATGCAGGACGCTGCCGGAATAAATGCTGTTGGTTTTATTTCAAATGAAATTTCGTATTCTTTTGGAAGGGTTCGAAGAATGGTAACCAATTGATTCTGTTTTAACTCGATTTCGTCGTTTAAGTAGAATAATTCTATAACAATAAAATTACACTGTAAATTTTTTAATTTTTAATAAAGAGAAATAACATTGTTTTTTCTTTTAAAAAATTTCATTAGACATGATATTGAACAAATTTCATAAAATTTTGAAAAAAAGTTTTCTCTGATGTTTTATACCGAAGCATAAGAACGTATTAAGAAACTTGTTAGCAAATCTGTTTGGTTTAAAATAATTTTTATGAAATATTAAATATTTCAGAACCAAAATTATGACTTCGTAAAAAATGCTGTACCAGGTATTAATGTTGCAACATGTAGAAGACTCCAGGGCAGTAAAGACTTGATTAGGCTTTCAATTTTTGAAAACGTAATTTTCACCGCAAAACTTTAAGTTAAAAAAAAAATTTCAGTAATAAGTTAAAAAGAAGTATCTTATTGTTAAAATACTCACCGAATGTTCCATGAAAACAAAGAAATAACCATATCAGTTTGTAGAACTGAAAGAAGAAGTTGTCTATCAATTTTCGGAAGTTTAAGCAAAAGACAAATTAACGTAAAATCAAACGCGGAAATGTATCCGTGCTGACAATTTTAAATCGCCTAGAAATATAAACCTCTTTAAAAGAATCATCAGAACATTTTAAAAATCAGTTCTTAAAAGTTTATTTTTGAAAAACACACGACAATGTGTAATTTTCCTCTCATGTGTCTAAAAAAGTCCAGGTAATACCATTTTAAGAGAAACTGTACGTAACTGAGCAATTTTTTATTTTTTCTCAAAAGGCATATCTCATCATGAGGAGCAAGAAAAATATCTCCCTTTCATGTGCGCATTGGAACTTTCTAAAACCTCCATCTTTTCACCAATTGTAATAATAATATCAAAAATTCATTATATGCTTTGACAATCTTACGGTTATATATACAGTTACCAAAATCGTTTACTTCGTTGTATACTCTTTGAAATACCTTAAATTGCATCAAAAATGCTAAATTAAAACTTTATATTGTGATATCATGTATGTTGTAGCTTCTTCTTGTATAATGAGTTGAGTTTAGAGTAATCATAAACTCAAGACCCTGGCTTTAGACTTTTCTAGCCTTTTCTTGTTTGAATAAAAATATAATGACTAAAAGTATAACGATTAAAATGATAAGGCTCGTCAGCAAAGAGTTCACTATAGTTAAAGAAATAAAGTTTAAAGGAAACCGATGTGAAACGATTTGCAGCTTCTAAGAATCTACCATATCTAACTTAAGGTTAAAAAAATTCACGTTTATCCTCCTCAAAGAAGTTGATCAACAGAGAAAAGAAGTTTAGCAGTTTTACAAGATCCTCAAAATATAATTCAAGACTTCAACTTTACTATTAGCTTTATTTCGCTAAAAAAATCAACTTTGCTTGTTCAAAAGTAATTTCAACAAAAAACTTGATTTTTCCTAGTGATGAGTGCTTGCTATCATAAAAACACCAACGTGCCCAACAAACGAATGCCTCCACAGCAACAGCTATTTAGTGATAGCGTGCAAATCACCATAAATAATCTTCATGACTGACTATGATAGAAACATGCTGGAAAGTTCAGAAATCGTATTTAAAAAAAGACTAAGATATTCTTTTTATAACTGACGAAAATTTTACTACTGTCGTAAATAACGTCTTCAAGATGCAATTAGCGCGTCTGTAGATGTTAATGTACGTAGGTGTTAATGTATGTAATTGTTAATGCATGTAAAGTCTTAATTTATTGAATGTAACAAAATCACGCCGTTGTAAAACTGTATAAAAAGGGAGTGTAGTTTGTGAAATATATGATTCGCAGATGTAAAAAATATTATCAAGTTCATAAAGAAAACAGTGACTCTTTAGTGTCTCAGAGAAAGTCTAAATAATTTCCCACACTATTGTATCTTTAAAAATAAAGGCACAGAATTATTTGAAAAAAATTACTGTCCTAAAAAATCCTTAATACTTAATAACATATTTTAGAAAAGCTTTTGGATAAGAAAAGTTTGAACGAATTATTCAAAAAACGTGTTGTTTACAATCTAATTTTTTTTTTTTCAGTATGTTTTCAGGATTCAGGAATATTTTATAAACAGAGAATTAGTCGATGAATTTGAAAGGGTGAGTGCGGGGTGGTGGTGGCGAACACTTGAAGCAGTATAACCCCCTTGCTGGTAATTGGCATCTAAATTCCATTTATGGATATATAAGGACAAAAAAAGTCAATTTAAAAAAACTTTTTTGTCCTTATCATAAAATATTATCTCTGACACATAGGTCACAATACTCGTAATGGCTCAATTTCATCTAAAACTACCCGTGTAATAAGCAGTTAAATCTTTACCAGTCTTCGCCACACCAATTTGACTTAAATCATAATACAACACCGTTTTTTTTATTAAGATTAGTTAAAGAAAAAATTAAAGCATATAACTATAATATATTTTTTAATTAAATCATTACATAGCAGTCGCCGTTGTATAGAAATATTTTTTACATTTTTTTACTAATATTATACATGTTTATTTTCTATTTTCTGATTTCACTGACAGATTTTTAACAATTTTAAAACAAATTTTACATTTAATACTTGGTAGCTAATAAGTTTAAACTTGTTACTATTTTTTAATTTTAAATATTTTGTTTAACTAATTAATATTATTTAAGATGAATATATTTAAGATAATCATATTAAAGATGAATAAAATAAGTTCTAGTATATCTAGAATGGCTACTAGAGATGGATATATTAAAGAAGATATTGTGGAGACAGTTGCGGATGTAAAGAGGTAAGTTTAAACTATATTTGCTTTTACGGAATGTCACTACCTATTAACCTTTCACAATCTAATAACCTTTGCTATTTGTTCTTACTACCTAGGAAGCTACATATTTTATTCGTTCTTTTTTTAGCGGTCGAAAAAGCGCAACTGTTGCATTAAAGTATTATGGCATTCCTAGAACAACCTTGAGGGACAGGATTAGACACCATCATGTCACTTGTGTTCAGTCTATTGTCAAATAAATGTTAAAGCTAAACCTAAGAAGAAAAGCTAAGCTAAGCCTAAAAAGAAAAAGCCAGTCGTGCAATTCACTTCCGATTCTATGAAGAACATCTAAACAATAACTAAAGTCCCACTACCTATTTGTTCTTTTATAACGTAACATAAAAGTATCTAGAGCTTTAGGCTGCCTCAAGCCTATCAATTCAATTGCATTACTAATGCAAAATGTGCTAATTAAATCTATGTTTTCAGGTCATGTGACGCAATTGAGCAGGTGCAACAAAGTTTGTGCTTAAAACTACATGAGTAAGGATCAAAACCAAATTTTAAGTTCTAAAGCATACAAATGTATAATTTTTTTTTTTTTTTATACATATACACTGTCCTCCAAAACATTAGCAACCAAATAAAAAAATGCTTTTTTTCTACTTTGAATACTAATTACAGCAATTTTATTTTTTTAATAACGCTTTGAATACAAAACATGCTTAATATTACATATAAGAAAAAAGATTTGTACATAATAAGACCACTTGAAAATGAATAAACTTGTTTTTTTGTTTTTATTGGTATTTTAACGCAAAAACGTGGTCCTCCAAAACATTAGCAACTTTTTATAATTACTCACAAAAACTCACGGAAAATCAGCAGCACAAGTGTGAAAATAATGCCCAAGGGAACTGTTGTGTTGTAATTATTAGTACTTAACCAATGAGAATCAACTAATTGTTAATTTTTGTCCAGAGATGAATACGGAGTGTTGCAATTATTACAATATTAATTTAAGATCGCGTATGTATGCTGTTTTGGATTATAATGGCAGGAAACAAGTATAATTTAGCTTTTCGAGAACGTATCGTAAAAGATTACAAGAAAGGAGTCAAACAAAAGGAAATCGCAACGAAATACTCCATTAACAAGTCAATTGTATGTCGAATAATTAAACGATTTAATAAAGGTAGTCCTTTAGAAACAGAACATAAGGGCGGAAGACCACTCAAAACATGTCGTTTCACCGATCGAAAAATTATTCGTCATGTTAAAAAAAATCCTTTTGACAGCGCTAATGATACTATTAAAAAACTGAAACTTTCCGTGTCTCAAAATACAGTTTGTAGGCGGTTATAACTTTCAGGACTTTTGAGCTTTAGAGCAGCAAAAAAACCTTTCATTTCTCAGAAGAATAGAAAAGCTAGAATTGAGTTTGCAAATTCTCATAGAGACTGGACTATAAATGATTGGAATAGAGTACTCTGGAGCGATGAATCAAAGTACAATTTGAAAGGTCCTGATGGAAATTTAAAGGTACGTAGACCTAAAGGTAAACGCTTAGACCCTAAATACACAAGAGGAACAATCAAGCACGGTGGTGGAAAAAGTGCAATGGTTTGGGGTTGTTTTTCTGGTTTTAGTGGAGTTGGACCTATTTACCGAATAAATGGCATTATGGATCAGTATGTTTATCGTGATATTCTCAAAGAAAAAGTGGTTCCTCATACTGATAATAATTTGCCTCTTTTATGGACATTTCAACAAGACAACGACCCCAAACACACCTCTAAACTCGTTAAAGAATGGTTTGAAACAAATCAAATTAAAGTAATGAAATGGCCAGCTCAATCACCTGATCTCAATCCGATTGAAAATTTATGGTACCAAGTTGAACTCTCCCTAAAACACAAAGGACCCTTCAAAAACGCCGATGAGCTATATAAAGCTATTGAAACCACGTGGAATGAGATTACACAAGAAAAAATTAATAAACTCGTAGAGTGTATGCCGAGAAGATGTTCCTTGATCCTAAAAAGTAAAGGATATGCCATTAACTATTGATATTAACATTTTTTAGGGTAGTTTTAAAAAAGTTGCTAATGTTTTGGAGGACCACGTTTTTGCGTTAAAATACCAATACAAACAAAAATTCACGATTATTTTTTTTCAAGTAGTCTTATTATGTTAAAATCTTTTTTCTTATATGTAACATTAACCATATTTTTCATTTAAAGCGTAATTAAAAAAACAAAATTGCTGTAATAAGTAATCAAAGTAGAAAATGTTTTTATTTTATTTGGTTGCTAATGTTTTGGAGGACAGTGTATATAATGTATATATAGAAAACTATAACTTGTTTAAAAAAGAAATCGCTTAAAATGACATTGAATAAAAGGCATGTGATCGTTTTAACAACCAATGATTTGTGTTATTTCAAGTTAAATCTTGATTACACACCATTGATGATAACTAGTGTTAAATGGGATGTTTTTTTTTAAGAAACTTACTTTAAATATGTAATTTGGATTCGTTTAATAAAAGTCGCATTGGTTGCACTTCTTATAGATTTCGTTTATTTGACAAGGGATCTTGAAAAAAACTGTACACAATATTAATTTCATTGTTTCATTAACATTGCCTCAACTTAATTTCACAATTAGGAAAAAAGATAAGTTAAAATCTGATAATTTAACCTACTTTTGTATGTTGGATGTCGCATGAAGTAATATCTTAACCATAATGTAAACAAGTTACGTAAGTATTATATGTAAGTACTTAGTTGAAGAATATTTGAAATGAAATGCTCTTTTTTCCTGCTGAAAACTATCTGATTAAGTATGTTATTGCAAATCCGATACGATAAAATATTTAGAAGAAACCGTGATATAAAAATGTATGTGAATAATTCATAAAGATATTGTTTAAACGGTCATAGTAACCTTCATTTGAAAATCCTCCTATTGCGCTTTTCTTAATATTAGTGAACTCCTATGGGATGTCTTTTGATAACAGCGACAAAACCACTAATAAAAATATAACATGTATTCGCTAAAATCTTGCTCAGAGTAAAAACGACTTTTGCGACTCAAAACAGCAAAACAATGGTAATAAACCCCTCACAACTTTTCTATAAACTAAGTGCCCTTTTTAAAATAATTATAAAATCCAATAATTATTTATTTTAAAAAGTATAAATAATTGCTTCATAAAACTTTCATTTTGTATTTATAGTTGAAAGAAGTAAAAAAATTTGATTTTATTTTAAAAGAAATCTGAAAAATGTGAGATTTTTATATAACTAAAATAGAGTGTTTTTAATTTAAATAAAAGTGTATATTTATTTTGAAGATAATCTTTTGGCTCTATATATTTCAAATTTACTAAAAAGAAAAAAAAAATGTCTGATTTTTTATTTTTATTTTCAAGACATTTCTAAAAAAAAAATAGTAAGTAATTGTATTTTTTTGGTATTTCCTGTAATACAAAATTAACTAAGTAATATAGTATTATTTTAGGATCTAAAAATGTGATAATTTTTAAAGCCAGTTTATGATCATTATATTTATCCTACCTTGCACAATATTTTCGGGGAAAAATTGAAATGCTATCCTGAGAATATTCATTTTTCTGAAATTTCGGCAAAGTGTACTCTTCAAAGCATGTTAGATCACACTGTGAGTAGAATAACTGAAATGATTGATATGCCTAATTGTGGTCAAGGTAATGAAATATTTGGAATTTTATATGGAAAGATTGGTTTTGATAGAGCATCAAGCCAAAGTATTTATAAACAGAAATACGAGACAAGCAACACAAGTATAAAACTTAAGAGTGAAGAAAATCTTTTCAGTACAGCTTTTGTGCCTTTATTGCTCAAAGTCGAAGATGGCGAAATTTGGAAAAATGGAAATCCTTCAAGTTGTCACTTTTGTAGACCTCTTCATATACAATATAAAAAAGAGAGTCCATTTTTATCCAGAGAAGAAGAATCAGATCTAAAAAATCAAATAAATACCTTAAAGACGTTTTTCAAAGTTTTTGATATTGCAAGAAGAAAGGTTACCTTTAACATCAGCTATAGAGTTGATCTTACAATGTTTGATATAAAAGTAGTTTACGCGCTTACAGAGACAAAATCCACTCAATCCTGCAATGTTTGCAATGCTAAACCCAAGGAAATGAACAATATTGATTTATTAAAAGCAAAAACTGAGAATGAGTCAGTCTTGGGGCTTGGAATTTCAACTTTGCATGGCTGGATAAAATGTTTGGAACTTATTCTTCATTTGAGTTATAAAATTGAAATTAAAAAGTATAAGCCAAAAACAATTGAGGAAAAATTATCTGTAGACTTAAAAAAAAAGAGATTCAGGTACTCTTCAGAGAACGGTTAAGCTTACATATTGACATGCCTGAAACTGGGTCTGGAACTACTAATAACGGCAATATTGCCAGAAAAGCATTTAAAAATAGTAAAGTTTTTTCTGAAATTACTAAAGTTGATTGTGATATCATTGAAAGATTGCATAATATTCTCATAACTATATCTTGTGGATATGCAATTAATAATAATGAATTAGATTTATACTGCATTGAAACAGCTAAACGTATAGTGAGTTTGTACGACTGGTATGTTATGGCTCCTACTGCACATAAACTGCTGCTGCATAGTTCTTCTATATCAAATAAATTACTTTTGCCAATCGGGGTATATTCGGAAGATACACTGGAGAGTTAAAATAAATAGATAAAAAATTCTAGACTTAAGCACACGGCAAAAATATCAAGGTTAAACACAATGATGAATTAGATGCACTACCTTCTAGTAAGATCAGACCCAATAGTATCAAGCATATCTTTTAGAAAACATAAGAGCTATTGAGGAAAACCGTTACCAGATGAAGTTATTAAATTAATTGTAATGTAAATAATAAAATAGATGTAATAAAATACAGTTTTTTTTTCTCTATGTATCAACATCCTTTAAAAACCATTTTTATAAAAATATCAAGTAGAGTAATATATCAAGATAATATATTTGCCTTTAAGATTCTAAAACTTGAAAAAAATGTTTTTGTACCGTAAACGCGCGTAAGCACGCATTATACGCGTCGAAGCTGCGCGTAAAAAAACAAAATTATTAACAAATTTGAAATCTTTGACACTAAAATTATTATTTTGATATATAACATTATTTATTTACGATTTATGTCAAATTTTATTTAATTTTTACCGTTTTTTGATCGTTCTGAGTCACTGTGCGTCGGCCGCCCGCTGTGGTGCCGTGCTGTCCTGCACATCGTATTTACACTGGCCCGTTTATTTGCAAGCTGAAGGCAGTCCAACAGTGGACCGATGGCGGCAAATTGCCAACTTTTTAACAACGGTCCGTTGGCGGAAAAGCAATGCAGGTACGACAGCGGTTCAATATAGGATCTTTAGTGGTTTATAATACCATTTCTAGGGATAGATATTTTTGTTTACTTGCATTTTTAAATTTTTCAAGTAATTCAATCCTAAGAATGAGCATTTTTATTTTAAGATTGCAACAGGCCGACACAATCTTGGCAAAACACAGTTGATACTCTTAACCAAATGCTTAAAGTGAGTTTCCACTCATCCGTTTTTGCTATGGGAAAGGGAAAGGAATGGGAAAATTAATCATTTGAGCATGCGCAGTGATTAATTTTCAAAATTAAATTATTAACTGCGCACGCTCACGTCATTAATTTTCCCTTCCTTTTTCCTTTCCCGTAGCAAAAACGGATGAGTGGAAACTCACCTTTCAGATATAGACACAAATAAATTCATAGATCAATGCAAATTTGTGAACAAAGACGAAAAAAAAAGATACTCAGAAATGCTAAAACATTTTATTATTAAGATATTACATATTACATATTAAAGTCGTAATGAAATTGTTATCAATAAATATAATTTAAAAATGTAAT
>NW_028324303.1:4672500-4730000 GCF_058129835.1 Hydra viridissima
TAGGCTTTTGACTTTTGCTCTATAGGTTGAAGAGCATTGCAATCCTTTTAACATGCACGATGTTTCTTTTGTTTTAAGAGCAACCTGGAAATTACCATTTAAACCGTCATCCAGTTCAACAATGAATAAATCTACTTGATTGAGGGGACCAACTTGATCTTTCCATTCAAGCTTCATGGTGTTGTCCACAATAATACAATTTTCTACCAACATAACAGGAGGCGAAGGTTCTACAATAAAGTAAAAAAATATTTTAGCTTAAAAATTAGTTTAAAAAAAAAAGTATTAAAAAGAAGCATTAAAAAAATCGCTCGTTCGTTTTCTTTAATTTCTTAACTATTTGTCTTTTTTAAATGTAAGGTTGCCAGCCGTCTCGTTTTTATACGTTAGTTTACCAGTCGTCTTGTTTTAAAGCAAATTATTCTGCTTTATAGGTATAAAATTGCCTTCATGGAACGACAGTTCCTTGAAAGTGTAAAACTAATCTATAAAAACGAGATGAATAAACGGTTTTGAGACAAGGTTGAATGGTAATTCCGTTTTTTTGTTATTTTGCTATTTTTCGTTGACCTTAAAGTGGCCGTAATATTGTTTTACGTCCTACAGGAAAATATTTATAGTTGAACAAACGAACTATAATTTTAATCATTTTTAGTTGAAAAAACGAACTATAGTTGTTCTTCATTTACACATTGAGTTAGAAAAATAACGCTGCAAGGATTGTCCTCCTCTAATGGTGCCCAGGGAGTACAATCAGCTAAAGATACAAAAAGTTATAGCAAAATGATTATAGATTTGATAAATATCCTTTTAGAATTGTACGTACGTGGATGAATGTTCTAAGTAAACCATTAAACTCAAACTCTCCGTTTGTGCAAAGTTGCATGAACTTGAAAAAAAGAGTTTAAAGCAAGTGTTGGCAACATGATCAAAGTTTTTCTATCATCAGATACTTTAACTTCTATTCAGACAGTTAGATACATTTGTTTCTCTGTTTATTACGTTGAGACTGATTAAAAATTATAATTTATGATAATTAATGATATAACCCGGTTTTAAGGCTTAATATTGTTAATTCTATTTATAAATTATTTGAAGTGTAGAACATAAAGAAGGGTATATTTTTATGTTTGATGTTGAGCTTGACGAACTGAACGGGAAAGTAAATCATAAAAGAAACAATCAATTAATTTAAGAAATCATCGTTTCATTTGTTTAAAATTGGTGAGATTGTAAAACAATTGGATATTTCTACTGTAAAATCCTTTTACAGTTGAAATATCTAATTATTTTGTGTGCATCGTTGTTCCAACTCTATGGGACTAAACTTGCAAAAGCGCAACCACTTTCTCTTAAGTTTGAATTTGAGAAATATGCTGCAAGAGATGCAAATTACACAAAATAATTATAAATGTGAGTTGAAAATTTCTAAAGCTCTTAAATCAGCTTTTTTGGCTCGTTTATGTTTTAGAACATAAGCTACTCAAAGTGAAATTAGAGCATCATCGATTCGTTTATGTTAACGAACACAAACGAGCCAAACTCTAACCACATAAACTTGCCCGTGGCAAACTATAACTGAGTTCGAATTCCTAATGAGGAATGAAGCTTGCACTGTTATTTTGTTAAAATACTTTTTATCCATCCCTTTCTATGAACTTGTAGCTGTCATTAAAACTGTAATTAAAACTTTGATTTAAGTTACTGAGCTGTCATTGGTTAAACAATATGAATTATTGGACCAATGAAGAGATGCAAGTTTTACGAATATGTTTGGTATAACATGAAAACTATGGTGATTTTTAATTTTATACTAGGCCAGCAGTGTCAGTATATATTAAATTAGCATATATATATACATATATATATATATATATATATATATATATATATATATATATATATATATATATATATATATATATTCAATTCATATTTAAAAAAAGAAAAAGCATGCGTCTCTGCCAACAGGATAAAAAGTGGCCTTCGCAGAGCAATACACCAACAAAAAAATGATAACCATTAATAAACAAAATATAACTTTTAATACCACGAGTGGGTTAAGCAAGTTGCAGGAAACTATTTTTAAAAACACTGAAGTACTTTTAAAGAAAGAAATGAGTTGTGGAAAAATCTGTTTCCCCACCCCTATCTGGAGAAAAGTGAATTTGAAAAATAGTCTAGATATATAACAAAAGTAAATAAAATAAAAAAAGTCACTTCGATTAATGATTAATTTTCTGGATTAAAATTAAAACTATTAAAGATTTTTTTTTAAAAAATTTTCTGTCATGAATAAATATTCTTAAAAAATTTAAAACAAAAATTACTTTTAATTTTTCTCTGTGGCTTTGCTTTTTGAAGATTGGAGTTAACTATTACATCCTCCAGCGATTTTGTAGACAAGGCCAGATCAATTTCTGACGAGACTGATGGTTCGAGCATTTCCTCTTTAACCAAACATTTTAAAGCTGATGCTACCCTAAAAACAAAAGCTTGAACTAGAATAAATACAGCTAAAATCAAATATTGGAATTTAACAGAAGAAGATTAAGCTTACTAAAAAATCAGCATGTTATTTCATGCACTTTTTACCGCTTTAAAGATTTTTATCGCTTTTTCTCGCTATCATCGGAAAATCATCGGAAATTTACGAAGTTTTGCGGAAAGAAGTAAAGGAATTATAATAATCGAAATAAAAGATTAAAAATAATAATAATAATAATTGCCTGAAGCACAAAGAGCTTGAAATTGAAAGAAAAGTAGATGGGTCGTTTTCCTTTAATACTTCTTTCGTGTAGCACACTAAACCGTTCACTGCTGTTGTTGTTTTGATTATAGACTCTCGCTGTTGAATGAGCTGTTGGCTTCGTGCTGCAATAACAGATGATATATGCTCAAGCAAATCTTGCTTCTTTTTTTCTAACTGTTGCATGACGTTATCGATTTGTGCAACTATTAAAGATTCAAAGTCAATTCCGTTCTCCTAAATTTAATCAAATACTTTCCTATATTCTTCACGTTGAAAGCTGCAATATTATCGCCAATTTCAGAGAAAAATAATCACATCAAAAACAGGTTTAAAGAAATAATAATTTAAAAAATCTTTATTTTTAAATTGATGTTTGTGAGTAAACTATATCTGCTTTTTAAGAAACGATCTAACATACATGCAGAGTGCCAACTTCTAATTCTAAAAATCCAGCAAATGCAGCAAATTCATTATTTTTACGTTCTAGAGCGGAAACTAGTGAACACAATTCATTCTAAAATTAAAAAATTGATAACAACAATAATAATAATAATAATAATAATAATAATAATAATAATAATAATAGTAATAATAATAATAATAATAATAATAATAATAATAATAATAATAATAATAATAATAATAATAATAATAATAATAATAATAATAATAATAATAATAATAATAATAAAATAAAAAATTCTGAGGGTAAAAAAATCTCGCTCACCTTTTGATCTTTAAACATAATTCCAAGTGCTCTCGACTCATGACCTTTATGTCTTCCTTGCTCAAAACACAAATAACACACTGGGGTCCTACAAAGTGTGCAATACATACTAATATTTTCTTCAACATGTTCATTGCAAGTCAAGTTTCCTTTTTTATTTTCTTTAGTTCTTTGAAACTGTGGTTCAACTAAAGAATGCGATGCTAAAGGACCACGTTTTGGATGGTATATGGCCAGGCACTTATAACAATAGGATACAAGACATTGTTCACAGGTGAAAGAAGCCTTTTTAGATGGTGCAGATTCACATAGTTGGCAGTCTAGCTCACAACTTAAAGCTTTCTGTTTTTCAACTAATCTCTCTAATATCAAGTTTTTTGCTAAAGAATTTATACCGCGCTCATCAAGTATAAAATAAACACAACATTTAGGGCACACAAGAGCCGGTAGAGAACGGGAAAGTTGACGCACGCAGGCTTCTACTTCTTGTATGCTTTTAAACCCACTTTCTTCAAGCAGATTTTGAGGTTTAAACCGACATCGCACTTGATCTTCAGTTGTTGCCGATTCTTTCGCACATTTATAGCAAATATTGTGAGAACAAGGTAAACTTAATGGACTGTTTGCTAGATTTAGGCATTTCACGCATTTCAGTTCATCGTTTAATCCATATGTTACGTCCATCTTCCATCAAAAACCAATATTTTATTTATTCTGTTCTGAAAACCTTGCGCTATTAACAACTTAAGTGTAGTTGAAATTTAAGCACTTTTTGCCAAAATAGCTTCTTTTTTTTTAGTTAGAACAACGAGTGGTAATATCAAAAAATATTCCATTTTTTTAATATAAAAAAATAGCATTTACAAAACAGACAAATTTCATTATTAAATTTAATGATTCACAGAACGTAAAAAGTTCATTTTCTTTAAAACTCGCCAAATTTCATCAAATTCTTCCACATAATTTTACATACTTATGATTTTATAATTTTATTATTCAATTGTGAATCGTTTGTATTTACTATAACGTAATAAAATGTTTGAATAAAAACAAAGTAAAAAAAATTAAATATTAATAAAAGAGAAAAACAACAGATGGCAAAAAAAAAAAAAAAAAAAAGTCGGTCAACTCTTGGTTTTTGAAGCTCAGGCTTGAAGCTGCTTTATACATTTTCGCAAAAAAAAACAAAACAAAGAAACTTTAAATAGATTTTCTTCTTCGTTTTTATGATTTGTTTTAGTTAAACTTCAAAATACCATTTAAAAGAGCAAAAGATTTAACTTCAGACCAGATAACCTGCAAAACTAACGATGCAGCTTCAGTCCAGAGAACCTGCAAAACTAACGATGCAACTCAACGCATTAGTTTGGACATTTAATTGCGGATTAAATCGGTCTGTTCGTTATCAACATTTCTCTTTACGGTATTGAATTTCTATAGTTATTTCTAAAACTATTGTAGCATCGATAAAATCCCTCGATTTATCACAAATCTGAAGCTACTTTCTCTCTCAAGCTGTGAACAAATATTTTTAAACTAATAAACTTGTGACAAATTAAATGATGCCCGGAGCAAGCAGGCAAGCAAAAAAAAAAAAACAAAAAACGATTGTTTCTTGAACCAAGCCTCCGTGTTTAAATGTATCAAGCTCTGTTCACAGCAAGTAGCGTTTAAATTCAGTTTTAAATTATTTTAGTAGTTCTTCTTTTGATTCCAGTGTTAAGAAAACTATTCCATAAAAATTGGTTCCAAAACAAAAATATTATAATTTTTACAGCCTAATAAAAGTGAGTACAACCAAACTTCTTGATTTTGCCAATAAACTTCTAGATGATCCTGTCCCAAACTCTCGTACTATATATATATATATATATATATATATATATATATATATATATATATATATATATATATATATATATATATATATATATATACAATCATTTTATATAGTTTTTTATGTCTTCTTTACAACCTCCTTGATTAAAGTCCAATAGTTCTTGTTTGAAGTGATTTTTGTAGTTGATAATAGGATTCCTGGACATAAAACTGATGCCTTTTTTTTGACAACAAGCTAAAACAATTTAGACTTTATGAGTCTTAAGAAAGCAACATTATGTGTATTTTGTTGTCCATAATTCCAATAGTGATGAAATGTTTGCTTTTATTCAAATACTAAAATATACTGCAGTAAAAATAAAAGCAATGTTAAAATATTCTTAAAAAATTAATCTCTTTCACGCCTAAAAGGAGTATTAAGCGGGAAAAAAGTAGCTTTGGGATTCATTCATTTCACTATGAGATTTACTTAGGTTGAATTAACATAAAAATATACTAAAATCGGTTTTTTTTTCTTTCTTTTTTTTAACTAAATTTTTTGTTAGTTTTTATTAACTTTAGTTAAAAAACTATTTCGTACAAATAAATTTAGTATTGTTGATACGTTAAAATGACTTTTAAATAACTAACAAATATACAAAGTATGACAAAAATTACTTCATTTTGAACTATATTAAAATTTACGTTAGAAATAGCATAATAAATAAGTTTCAAAATTCCATCAGTCAAAAAGATTTGCGCCACTCATAGAAAAGTTTTTAAAGCTCCAAACAAAGATCATATTGTTATTCTTGGGTTATAGATGATTCAGTGATGTATGAACGAAGTTGGCCGCTCCTGGAACCACAAGCAATCTAGAAAAGAAACACAATCAATAAACAGGCACCAAATTTGCAACAAGTAATAATGCAATGTCAAAAGATAAACTTGCTATTGGACTCAAAGGATGAAAGGCAAGTGCCGTCACAACGTCAGAATGCCCACTTAGGCGATGCAAATAAGAGCTGCTTCGAATATCGTACATGTACACCTATGAATTAAAAAATAAAGAAAATTTTGTATCAAAATTAACGAATGAGATTTGCATTGAATCAATTGTGAAATTACTCTCAAAATGTCGTTCTCTTAGCATTTGAAACATTTGAATGAGAAAGACCATTTTAACTACTTTAAAACTTTATAGTAGAACGAAAAAAACAACAAAAAACTCTCTTAAAAAGTTAGATAAGAACCGAACGATAAGTAATCAACCTTTTCATAACTTGTTGGCCGATAAAACATCGAAAAGTGTACAAAGACCCGTAAGTGACCAATTGTATATAAAACATATATTCATTTATCGAGATAATTTAAAAAACATCGTTGATTTAAAAGTCAGCGTTTAAAGCAAAACCCAAAAGTTTTAATTCTTACCGAGCGATCTTCAGAACCGACAGCAATATACTTTGAGCAAGGACTGAACGCCAGCCCAACCTTTTGAGATCTGTTTACATGACCTTCAAATTTCCTCACGCATCTTAAATAATTTACAAAAAATATTATAATAAACGTAGAAATGAAAAAATTGAATCCATGCAGAATATCTTAAAGAAAGATCTGAAAACAATTTTAGAATAAAAAAGATTCTCCACCAGGTTCGTTTAAAAACTCGCTAGGAAGCTTGTAGTAAAAAGATGACTACATTTAATAAAACCTACCTGCGTAGTCTCAGGTCCCATAATTTCACTCCGTCAGTAGAGGCCGCAGTAATAAATAAATCATAAGCCTCTGATGTCTGTGAAACTGCAACGGAACCCTATAATTATGATTTTAAAATCAAACAACTTAACTTAAAATTATGAAACTTAAAAAATTCATAATCTGCACAAATCGGGAACATATCACGTACAAATGAAAACTCATATCATGTATTTATCCTTAAAAAGCGCTTAGAATACCTGGTTCTGTTTTAGAGAGTGAACGAATCTTGTATGGGCATCATTAATTGTGTGCTTAATCTGATGGGCATTCATGTCATAAACGACTATGTCACGATTGGAGCAGCCACATAAGACCAGATCTATGTACTTTTTAATGAATAATAAAATTTGATCTTGGCAAAAAATATCTGTAACTTTTTTTATTTATTACTTTAATGTGCTTTTATTTGTCCTATTTTTACTATAAAATCAAAAAATATTGAAACAGGTCGAAAATACTTGGTTGATAATAACAGGTTGAAAAAGATACATGAATAGAAAGAATTCACTGCAGAGAATGAAGTTATGCTTTGAACATCTCCCATATAGAAATCATGCACAAGTTTATAACGATTATTCGTTAAGTATCTAAATGCACAACAATGTAGTAATGGAATTAGTTTGGGTACAAGCACTGAAAGTTAATTACTATATATACAGTGCTGCAAAATTCCTCGTACGTCTAAAATATCTCATATATGTAGCTTTGTGGAAATTACTTTAGTTGTGTTAAAGATATATGAATAAAAAAATAATGAAAATAAAGAAATAAAAACAAACTTTGTAAAATGCAGCAGAAATCACAAAAGAGCTTAAAATACTCAACAAAAAATAGGATTTAGGAAAAAAACAAACCTTTTTAAGTCATCCTTTGATGAATCGATATTATATTTATACAAACACAAAGAATTGCCATGAGAAAGTAGAACAAACTTGTCATTGAAGTAAAATATAGCTCCACCAATTCCTTTGCTAAATGGCTGGTTGTTCTTAAATAAAAACATAAAAAATGCATATATAGCTCCACCAATTTCTTTGCTAAATGGCTAGTTGTTCTTAAATAAAAACATAAAAAATGCATAAAGGACATTAATTAAGCATATACAATTTATAGCAAAATAAGAACAAAAAATGGTTTTTACCGGGTCATGTGGTTTTTCTTCACTCAAACTATTTTTATAATGTGATATATTTAATATTGGCTCAGAGTGACCAGGAAACCATAATTTGACAGTTTGATCAGCAGATGATGTCATAATAAGATTGTTTGCATGATTCATACAAACTGTGTTTACTGATTTATTATGACCTATATCCCAATAAATAAAAAAATTATAGAACTTTACACATTTAAATTTACCATAGTGTGTTCTATACTGTTGCAGATTTAAAATGAGTAAATGTGTATGCACCTGGTTTTTCTCAAATTTAATGAAACCTATTTTTTGAAAATAACGTAAATTTCAGTAAACATGTTTTTCCAGGAATTGTGATCAAAGTACCACCATAACACTTTAAATCAGTTAACTAAGAGTGGTAGTGTTAAATAGAAACATCCATTAATAATAATAGTTGCATTCCAGTGATTTATACCAAAAGGTTGAAACAGAAGTTGAAAAAAGATATTACCAACTCAAAAAATGTTGATATCCCTGTAAACTTAAAAATTGTTAAAAATAAAGATTTGCAGCCAAGCTTCTAATCAAACAGATTATTTCTCAAGATGGTGCCATTAGTCAGGTTGTTGTCTTGAAAGACATGGAAATCAAAATGCAACTTGCTATTCTGGTCAGGCTTAGCCACCAATCATTATAACAAAAATTTTGAGTCTGAAAATGAAGAACATTGTCTCAAATGTTCTGAAGGTAAGACTGATGCAGCATTTTTAGGTGTTGAGCAGGCTTGAGTACTTCAAAACCAGCAAAAATATAAATGATTTGATAGCATTTCATGCATCACAATGTAAATGCATAAATATTGCATATTAATATATATAAATCTATAATGAAACTCTTTTGAAGTTTAATTTTGTTTTATAAGTAGCCATATTTTAAATTTGCAACAGTAATTCAATAATACCCTTCATAAAACTCAATTAGCAAACAATAAATCTATAACAAAACTCTTTTGAATTTTAATTTTGTTTTATAAGTAGCCATATTTTAAATTTGCAGCAGTAATTCCATAATACCCTTCATAAAACTCAAATAGCAAACAATAAATCTATAAAACTCTTTTGAAGTTTAATTTTGTTTTATAAATAGCCATATTTTAAATTTGCAACAGTAATTCCATAATACCCTTCATAAAAGTCGAATAGCAAACAAAAAATCTCAAAAAAAAAAAAATCTCACGAACCTACAAAAGGCTTCTCGTTCTTCATGGTAGGAAGCTTCAGCAACACTGCATTTTTGTCAGCAAGTGCACAAGCTATTGATTTTCCAGAATCTGAAAAACAAAAACAAATTATTAAATGATTTTATTAGTAATTAATCTTTAGATACATTTTCTCATTATCTATCAACTTACCTGAAAAACATAAATCATTGATAGTTGATGCTCCTTCCACCAGCTGAAGATCGTTCAAGAATTTAGTGGGAGGATTGCTGTCTAAAGAGTAACTTTTTTGCAGAATCCTATAAAAATAGAACCAAAATCATAATAAGGTTTTTTTCTTAATATTGTTTCATTTTTAGGTATTACATTAAAAAAAGACTGCTATCATTTTGAATCAATTTATAAATCAACAACTTTTTATCCTTTAAATGCTTTTTACATATTTATATATTACATTTATATTATTACGCTATTTACCAAATAAATTACTTAGGCTCATTCTTCATTCCCCAAGGCCCCACTTTATTAGAAAAATCAACTTTTGGTTTTGGTTTCTTGATTTGTGGTTGAAACATAGTTCTAATAAAATTATTTTAAAAAAATGTTAAATAAAGAATGATTAAAATTTATTTTTGATAATCAGAATGATTATTAAATAGTATTTAGTGAAAACAACCTTGGTTTCTCTTTAGTGTAACCAGAAGACTTTATTTGCGTATTGAAGACCACAGGCTGATTCATTTTAGAGGTTTTCTTTTTTAAAACCTTTGAATCTGGTTTATGGCCTGTAAATAAAGATTTTAACCACATTAAACAAATGATCATAGAAACGATAATCAAATGGATCATGCAATACAAATAATCTATTCAGCCTTCATAAATTTACAAGTTTTATTCTGTGCAACACATGAATGGAACATTAAAACAACGCTTAGTGTAAATAATTTTTCTCAGAGATGTCTGACCAAATTACAAAAACACAGGAGGACAATACAGAGCAACAACCTCATTCTTAATGAACATTTAAAGTTGTTCCTAAGTGAAATTCTTGTGCTAATTTTAAAAATCCAATCAGATTGCTTTGTGTCATTTAAATTTTAATAATTGCATAAAATTAGTACTTTTTAAAAATATTTAATGAAAAAAGGCCTTAAAACTTAGGAAGTCTGGAAATGATGTTTAAAATATCTTGAAGCAGATTGTGATGCATTTCATAAAGGTACAACATAAAAAATTACTAAGAAAAATTGTATCATGAAAAAAAATTGCATTATGAAAGAAAAACAACTTAAATCTTAAAAAAAAAATCAATAATAAAAATCATGTTTTATTTCTTTTAAAGAAATAATTTCAGATTATATTTTTATTAATTAGTATAGCATGTTTCACAAAATTGAGTATATTTACATACCACTTGGTTTTGTCTGTCGAACACGGAACTCTGCTTTAAGGGGGGATTTTTCAGAGAGAGGGTCTCTGTAAATAAAACAAATATCACAATATATAGCTTACATTTGCATACAAAAAATTATGCATAGCAACTAAGTAACTAAGCAGTAAATTTACAACTTTATACTATCTATTTAACAGTTTGTTAAGATAAAAATTATGCAAAACTTACAAGGAAAGAACAGAGAGTTTCTCAGACATTTTACTTGATGTCTTGAAAGCTTTAAAAATATGAATGCAGTTTGAAAAACATCCCAGAACAATAATGTTAACCTAAAACAGATCTAATTATACAATAATTATTCAATTATGAATAATCATACAAAATTTACACAATTAGAAATAGTTATATAGTAATTGAAGAAACAATAGTTATACAATGATGAAGCAAAGGAAACAAGTAAAATAAAAAGCATTCATCAAAAGAACAACAGTACAAAACTGTAAAAAAAAAAAAAAGAGAAGCCATACATGTTCTTGGTATGTGGAAACAGCAAAGCATGAAGCAACATAAAGGTCATCAGTTTCTACAAGAACATATTATATATTATAATATTCTTTGCATTCTTTATTTTGTTTTTTTATTAACATTTCTTAAGAATATTTTCACTTTCAATTTTTCAAAGATAACACTTTTTTGCAACAAGCTTATAATCCAGTCAAATATTTAAAAAAATCTTTTAGCGCTAAAGAATTAAACTCATGTAAACGATAAAGAGACCTTCAAGACTAATTGAGGACAACTTTGTCATAGAGTTTGCATTAAAAATTAAAATACATGTTGAGCAGCCAACAACAAGATATAATTCCTCTTCAAGTGCTGCTCTGTAAAAGATTTTAAAAATATTTGTATATAGATAAATTGGGTAAAAAAAAATTTACAAAAAATAACAATTATGAAATTTATGTAAAAATAACACTTAAAATACTTAGATGCTACTAAGATAATAAGATACTTATGAATAAAGATATTATAGTCACACAAACACATGTAAATATTACAGTAAAATAAAAAAAGAGTCTTACTGAATATGACTTTTACAAGTGCTGCTTGTTGCTGTTTTGTACAAATACTTCAATGAAATAATAGAATATCCCCCTTTTTCCATTGTAACATTCGATTCTAAAAAAGTTACTGTTTGAACCATAGCTATCAATTTAACAAAGAACTCTACAGTTTTTTCCTCATAACAGTTTTGTTTCTCCTTTTACATTTTTTTTTATTTACTGCCTTTTTTTTTTTTTTTTGCACCTATCTAGGTTTTCTCTTAGAAGCAGTCTTTAATGAAAAGATAATCAAATATCAAGTTATAATCAACAAAAATCACTAAACACACCTTCTTTTTTTTTAACATTGTAACTTTCTTACATAATCTAAGTTATATTATTTAAAAAAATTTAAAATAACAGTAACGAGGAAATTGTAAAAAAAGAAAAACCTTTTGACATCTGTGCTTCAATATCAAGCTTGTGAATGATTTTTGAATTGGAAGCATCAAAAACATGCAACTATAATGCAATATCAAGCAAAAACATTATAAAATGTATTTTTATAGATTGGCGTTAAATTAAGCTTTAAATACAAAAAACTTATACCATGTATCAACAAATAACCTAATACATATATGTATATATACATACATATAGAAACGATGTAATAATCATTTTTTTCTTGTAACTTTATGCTTTAAATTTGAGAAGTTGTTTAACATAAAAGATGAAACTTTAGAATTAAGATCAGCTTGACATGGCTGATCTGCAAGCTTAACAACATTTATGGGTGATCCCACTTTGCAAGCCTGACCTGGATGACTTTTTTCAAGTGACTGCAGCATGCAGTAATAAAATTACTGAATTTAAAGCAGTTGGTGTTTAAGAATTTGTGATTTGATTATTCATAAGTTTCAGTAGTTAAAACTAGTATTTTCATGAAGCACCATGAAAATACAATGGCTAAGTCTCTAAGTCTATGCAGCTAAGCACTCTCAAGAGTAAGGCTTATGGCTTAAATCTAAGATAGTACTACAACAGCAGAGGGAAGCCCTTGAGTTTTCCTAAAATCCACTTGAAGTCAAAACTGTGTTATCAAGGTTTTTATTTCCATCAAATTATTCTGCGACAGAAAAACAACAATTACAACAGTAACAACAAAATTTAGAAAAATGCCAGCAAAATATAACAAACCATTCCATCAGTTGAACCAACAGAAAAAAACTTTTCAAACGGATGCATAGCTAATGAAATCAATCCAGTTACTAAAGACATAAAAACAAAGAAATTTCTTATTAGTAAGCATCACCCTGCTTTCAGTTCTCTATAGCTGTGTGCAAGCACTCTGTCTAGAAAAAAAATGTATTTAGTAGATTGCAGATGTTATAGTGAAAAAAATAGTAATTATACATTTCATGTGTTAAATAAATAAACTATGTAGATATATTTATTCTCACCACAAATAACTGAAGATTTAAAAATCTGACAATTTTCTGAAAGACTCCATATCTAAAATTAGTTTAAAAAAAGATAAAGTATTTTTAAGACAATTCCTTTTCATAAAAATATTTATCACTATAAATTAAGACTGAAGAGCAATAAAGGGTTATGGAGCCACACCCATTGGCAGAAGAAAAGAATTACTCTGGCAAGCTCCAGAAAAACCCTTTGGTGGGAGCAATTTTGACATTTTCCTGATCTCAAAACTATAAAAACTGAAATCATCTATCGCCGTCCGCAGAAGAAAAGTGTGTTTAAAATTTCGCTTATTCTTAAAAAATTGAAAATGACAGCATTCAATATTTATTGGCATTTTTACAGTATTATAAATATTCTTTATTATAGATTGGCATAAAAAACACAAAAGGTAACTGTTTAACAAAAAATTGCAAAAGATTATATAACAAATCAAGTTTTTAAACACTATTTTTTTCTAAAACAAAAGATATTCAATAGTTGCTATAAAATAATCTGCAAAATCAGAAGAAACTACAACGGAAAATTGCATCTTTGATAGTTTCATCAATGATCCTTAAGTTATGGTTGAGTACAACAGCTTTTACTCAACAAGTTATCCAAGAGTGAAAAAAGCAGTTTTTCTCATTGAAGTATTAGAAAATGTGCACTAATTTCTAGTATTCATACTTTTCTCTTTCTTACAAGCTTTTGCTGTTGTAGTCAACCAAACAGGTTTCTAGCCACTTCCCATATTCAGGATGATCAATTGGCCTTTTGTATCTACTCCAGTGTAATTTGAAGTTGTGGTGCATAGCCTCTACTGTCTGCTCACTGTATTTTCCTAGTGGTTCCCTTTGTTTTTCAATGAACTCTTTCACGTGGAAAAATACTGCATGAACCTTTGGAGTGATTCTTCCTCTTGTCAGAGACAAGTATGCAGTGTGAAATTTATCAATTCTTTCTACATAGTCAGGTTCCAATTTGTTTCCAAAGCATGCAGAAACCACAGAATCAAATTTTTGCAGTGTGTCAATTGTATCAAAGATGTCAAATGCGCTATCTTGTTCTGCCATTCTCTGAAGAAGATCCACATTCTTCAGCATTTTCTTGCATTCATTGCCAGCAAACTGCCCACCATGAAAAGGCTGTGGTTTGATATATAGATCATTTAGCCAAGCTGAGACTTTTGGCCAAGACTCCCTTAGAATGTTGTAAAGATGGTTTACAACACCCAGAAGTAGGTGAAGTTCCATTGGTGGAATGACGTCTAAGACAAGTGTGCTGTCTGGTACATTTAGAAGTGGCAAGTTGACAACATTTTTGAATAGCTTAGCTTTCTTCAAATCCTGACCATTTGCATTGAAATCCTCAAAGCATTGTCTCAAAGAGCCAAATGTTCGAGGGGTGCCACATTGGGCTAAATTCTTGTGAGAGGCATCACACCATGTGCAAGGGTGAGAGCTGGCATGTGACTGAAGGCCGCAAACAATGTTGGCTAACTTCAAATCTGTTGAGAGAAGGAGGTCAACTTTCTCGATTACAAGAAGATTGAGGATCTTTTGAATATTACTGTAATTTTCATGCACATCCTCAGCAATTGCAACTAGCAGCTGCTTCTTGACTCCACTGTCCCTGGCAGTTGGTGTGGCTAAAGTTTTCTTGTTTGGTGGTGACCCTGCCTCCATGCTCTGCTCTGCCTCTTGAATGCCCAAACTTACTTTCAAAAAACCACCACCACCATCAAGGCCAAGCTTTACAATGTGTGATGAATAGATTTGTCTTCTCAACAGAACATCATTGAGGAGATCTGCAAGATCTTTGCAATGCACAACAATTTGTTGGCGTTTCTGCAACTTATCATTACTGACCTGAATTTTTGTTTGGATAAAATGATCTTTGAGTTGTTTTCCTGCATCACAAAATTTTTCATGAAAGTTAGGCTCCAAAATCTGACCCTTGGACACGTGATGGATGGTTGATGCAAACTTCTTCATGTTTGTGTTTGACAGGCCTGTGTTAACTTGCACTTGCACAAGATCCTGAGTGCTCAAGATTGGACCATCACCAAAGAGTCTTTTTGTTTTTAATGAACCTGAAAGCTATCATTACATCACATTTTTGTCTTGATTGTATTACATTCATAATAATGCCATTAAATTTTTTTAACTCTAGCAAAAAGCAACTGTCTCACTCAGTTGACTTATGTTTCACTAATTGAAAGATACTTATATCACCTTTAGTTAGTGGTAGGGGGCGACCACCACCTGCATGAGACAGTCTGATTGTCCCATGTGGAGAGGATTTTTTGGCTGCAACAATAGTGGATGCAATTTGCTCAGAGACTTTAGAATCCGTGATGGCTAGTTGTCTCATATTTTCTCGAAATGTAAATGTGTTACAGTTGTGTGAGATGCCTCTTCCAATAATGGAGAGGCAGTCTGAGCATCTTCTTTGAGTTTGGCCTGTTTCCAATTTTTCTTGATCTTCAAGTGGGTGCTTTTGAAAAACTTTCATTCGACCAATCTGGCAGATTAGGCAGTCACAGTTGTTGCCTCTTGTTGAAGGTCGAACTTTGACAGATGTGAAGTCAAAAAGAGGTGGTAAATTGACTTCTGCTCCATTCTTCTTCTTTCCTATGGTTATTCGGCAAGTATCGCATATTCCAAGAGGCACTCTGTTGTCAGCAAAATCAAGACTTGATGAAAGTATGCTCAACACATCATCCATCATAGATTTTGTGAGAACTCTGAAAACAATACATAAAGCTCATCAGATAATGTATATCAAAAGAATTTTATGTTAAATATTCAAATGAAGAAATAAATGTTTTATAAATAAATCAAATTATTAAAGAAAAAGGAAAAAATAACACAATACCTTGAGCTCTTTCTCATGCAGAGAAAACAGACGGTTTTTCTGCAGTCATCGTGTGATTTGGCTTGATTTGGCATTCTTTTGCTTCAATTTAGGTTTAGAAACTGAAAAAACTATTCTTTTAAAAAATTATTCCATAACAATACTGAAATGTAGATTTTTTAGTGCACAATTCAAAATTTGAGTAACAGCATAAATTTAAAAATGATAATTGCTGTTTCTTGGATTTGATAAAAGTTATATAGTTTCAAAATTAAAAATTATTTTTTAATTTTGGTTAAATTACAGCATGGAAGTTACAAACAATATTCAATTAATGATCGCAAAATTTTATACTGAATACCTAAAGTTAGCGTAACAAAAGAGCAATGTAGATCATTAATAATTGCTCATTCTCAGATTTAGTAAAAATGAAATTATTTGCAGTTTTATATTCTAATTAGTTTCTCTAACCAGATTATATGTTTTTAATTGTTTTTAATATGAAAATCTAAGGTTACTGCGGCTGTAAAAATGCCAAAAACTTTTAATGCTGTCATTTGCTGTTTTTTATAAAGCATAAATTTAAAAATAAAATTTCTTTCACGGACGGTGATGGATGATTTCAGTTTTTATAGTTTTGAGATCAGGAAAATGTCAAAATTGTTCCCACCAAAGGGTTTTTCTGGAGCTTGCCAGAGTAATTCTTTTCTTCTGCCAATGGGTGTGGAGCACTTTTGAGAAGCTAGTTTTAAGTTTTTTGTAGAGATGGGTATAAGTATAACAGTAAACTAACAGCATATGTGCCATCTTTGGAGATTGTGATCAGCAAATTTGGATCCTCTTTACAAAATTCAGAAGCATTAACTATAATGTTGTGAGCAAATGTAGCCAGATGTTTAGAAAACTAAACAAAAAAATTTCTAACAAAGAAATTAAAAAAAAAAAAAAAATTAAGGAATATTGAGTATATAAAACTAAATCTGAATACTTTCTTACATAAATAAATCATTTTTCATAAAATCATTTCACAAGTTAACTTTTTATCACAAAAAAATCTATATAAAACAAAAATAAAGTTATTAAAAATATTTTAGTACCTTTACGTTAATGATCCATACATCTGTATTAATACATAGTGAAAGCATGTGATCATCTGATGAGAATGACATAAATGTTACTTTACCCAAATCTTTACCAACATTTTGAGGAGCTACATTTTGTAAATCTAAAATACAGCATGCATAAGAAAGGCATCCTGACAAAACAGCCTTGATAAAAGAACTTACTGACAAAAACAATCAATAATGAAATAAATATGAATGATAAAAATTCAAATAATATAATTAAAATCTTGTTAACAAACTAAGCTCTTAATTAATCTATTTTGCTATAAGCATATTCTTCTCTCCATCTCTATTGCCTTTTTTTTCTATTTCTATCTATTTTCTCTACTATCCTTTTATCTTTTTCTGATTGTAACTATTGACAATTTCCTTAACTAAAATATTTCAAACATATTTTATTGTATGTATAACAGCTAGAGTGTCCCAAAAAATAACAACCTTGAAAGCTTATTTCTCCCACTGCTAAAAACTTTCCATTAGGTGAGTAATTACACCAGAAAAACATAACTTTGATTTTAACTTGATAAGAAATGATTTAGGGGTCCTTTAAAGACTGCAAAAATTAACTTAGAAAAAAGCCTATTTCTGAAAGGAATCAAAATCTGTGGTGAGTGGTAGTGTGCTTGAATGGTAAACAATACACATCCAACCAATATCTTTAAAAAAGACTGCAAAAATTAACTGCTATCATTTACATTTAGTTTATGCAACATAGAATTTTTCATTAACTATGTAAGACAAGAGAATGGAACTTTTACATTAGTTGATAAATTAGCTCAATAAAAAGATAAAATGAAGGATAATAAAAATATATCTTTTTACCTCCTTAAGCTCATCTATTGTTTATGATTGGTTTATGAAATTCACTACCAGAGTTTAAGTTTTTTCAAGATGAACAGGTGATTGATAATAGTGGTTTTGAAGTACCTTTGAGTTAGCAAGCAAATAGAGAAACTCATAGATCACCATTGCCAATCACCTGCATGCAACAGAAAAAGTGAGAAACCTGAACAGATAGATTTCACCCAAAATCTTAGAGAACAAAATCCTGCAAGTAACTACCTGTACATTGTTACTCTCACAACAGACAGAAGATCCTTTATTTGAACCCTCACCTTAGATGAGAAATAGGAGAACAATAACTTTCATGGATGATAGTAAATCTTTACCATCCTTTTGGATGGCTTATCTAAGTCCAGCCAGGTGTATACCTATTAATGGTAGGTATATACCTGGCTGGACCCAGATGAACCATCCAGGAAGATGCCCAAAACATACTATTATCCATGAAAGTTTTATTTATTTGTTGCACCAAATTTAAATAAAACTTCATACATGTTTAATAACTTTATATGTTTGGAGATCTAATTTATGAAAAATAACTAACCATGGAAAAGTTCAACAGTTTCTGAGCTATTTCAAACTAGAAAAATGCCTAAATTTTGAAACCATATGCCAGCTGATCTGGTTTCTATAAAATCTTAAAACATCTCAGAGAAACTGGATTTGCTCTTCCAAAGGTAAGAATTACCCTGAATCAAAAAACCAGAACATCAAGCCTTATCAAGAACACTTGAGAAAAAATCAGGAGAAATCCAAAAAGCATAAAAAAATTGGCTTCAAAAGCAAATTTCAGCTATGGTATTATGCAAACCATATTACAAGTTGATTTAAAACTTACCGTATTCAAAATGAGCAAAGCTCAACTAATGTCACAAACTGCCAAAGTAAAATGGTTGCATATAGCAAAGCTTGTTTTGAATAAGCTTAAGAATAACATGTAAAGTCCAGTGCTGTAGATAAATAAGGAATTATTTACAGTACAAGCAACACACAATAATCAAAACAACTGGATTTACCCACAGAGAAATGAAGACATTCCAGTTAATGAGCAAATAGCTTATCAGAGCCAAAAATCAGTATCTGTAATGGTTTGGGCAGGTGAAAAATACCCCTTATCTTTATTGAAGAGGAAGTAAAAATAAACCAACTGTTTACTTGAAATTCTTAAAAGTTAAATTAATTCTTTGGATCTATAGGATGCTTAAAGAAACTAGTATCACTCTACAATAAGATGAAGCCATATCTCATACCACAAAAATTGTTCAAGGTTGGTGCAGGGACAATATGGCAGGATTTTAGGGAAGCATTTATGGCCTCCCTCTTCACCAGATTTAAATCCAATGGATTTTGCTAATTGTAGCATTTTGAAAAGCAATGCATTTTCAAAATGCTACAATTTTTTACATCTCACTAAAGTGTAACATTGCTGAAAACTAAATTAAGGGATTGTTGGGACAAAACCAGAAACTATCCATACTTCATGCAATCAGGTTTCTGGAAGATTAAGGCAAGTGGTAAAAGCTAAAGGAGGTAACATAGAAAAATAACTTGTCATTTACATTTGTATATATATGTACTTTATTTATGTGAAGTTATTTAAATAAAAATTTGTCTACACTATGTCTGATCACCCTGTACCTTTAGCCTCAAATATTAACTTTCTTACACTTTGATATATAAAACTCAGCATTAATAAAAAAAAGCCCAAAAAAACTTAGGTTTTAAAAGTAACTATAAAACTTTTCCATGGTGAAATTAGCTATATGGACAAATATTACACATTACAAATTATCCAAGCACAAACTAAAAAGAGCATATAGCTTATGCAGACCTTGAGTACTACCAAAATACCAAATATTTACAGCCAATGGACATGCTGATGCCAATGTTGGAGATGCATTACCAAAGCAGACTGAATCAATACTTTCAAGATGTCCATTCATAAGCTAAATTTTTAATCAAAAAAAATTTTTTTAATTGCAAAAAATTATACAAATTATCTAAAAAAACAAAATCTATTTTACTTTCTGTGTCCCAACCAGATAAAGTAGTTTATTAGTTTTATTAACACAAACATTGAATGTTTGGTTGCTTTTAATATATGGTAACTAGTTCTTATGATAATTAGAGAAAACATTGTCAGCCTATGAAGTAACAACATTTTTATACTAACAGGAAATAGAATAGCTAAACATGAAATAGGATAGCTAAATGAAGTAGAATAGTCACAAACATGAAATAGAATAGCTAAATGAGTATTTTCGTTTTCAGATTCCTTAGCTTATTCAACATTCTTAGCTACGTTCACTTAGTCAATATACAATGACAACTGACCTTAATTTTATGAACAGTAGGAGTAGAAGGCTCTATATAATCATCATCGACTTCCCATAATGATACAGCTCGTGTATTCTCAGGAGAAGGTGCAGCAATCAAATTATCAAAACAAGAAACTGTATTTTTAAATGATTGTGGAAATGTAATAGCCTTGTTATAAACCAATTCCATCATTTATATGGGTAATCGGTGAGGTTTATTAGAGTAACTATGTAAGATATTAAAGAAGCCTTGACTCGCCACTTCAAATTTTTGTTTAGGTTTTATTCTGATCTTTAATGAAATCTTTGGTGCCATCAAGTCGACCATAAACAAATAATTTATGAAATATTCAACTCATGCCAAAATTTTTCTTTTCGATTTCGGGTAAACAAATCGAAGTCTAACTCGTGAAAATGTTATAAACTGAAGAGAAAAATTGCCAAACTATTTGTTTGTTTGGTTTAGAATCTAAACCAACCAAACAAACAAGAGGATGATCAAATCGCGGTTCGCGAACTGCATGCGGCTCCTGTAATATCCATTGCAGCTCTTTTCGAATTAAATTTATCTCAAAACTTGTTGTTTGAAAATGGATAATACCAATAACACTGAAATTTGCTTTCTAAATCAGAAGCAAGTGTTCATATTGCTCAACCAGGCAATATGAATACCTGATTCATTTCTTTCAAGGACTCGGCAGCGGGTCCAAACGGGTCCTACTCGGATCGTGAAAAAGGTGAGTCCATTATTACTGTGTAATATCTTTACCATCTGGTACTTACACGGAATCTCCGTAGAAGAAATTAGGTGCCGAACAATATTTATTGCTATTCCGCTCACGTTAACATTTAAATGTGCCTCTCGTGACAAAATGTCTGGTCAGCGCTGTAAAATTTAGATACAAGTTTCAAAATGCCCTTCCCCCGAAAGTTTAATTTCTATTTAGTTTTATTATAACCCGATCCGAGCTATATTTTGAAAAGAGAAGAGTTACATTTAGTTTTTTCTTTTTGGTCATTGGAATACAAAAAATAGCTGGAGTTCGCTTGAGAAGAATGAGATGTGTAGTCTGGCTACTTTTCTACCATTTAATGAATTAACATAAACTTTTTCAACAGGTCTTGGTAAACCCAAGAACTGCTCTAGCTTCAACTCTAATGGAGATTTGATACTAAATAATTTCTCTTTGTTAAAGATATTCTGAATTAGTTTTTCGTTTTTTAAATTTACCCGCCATATTTCCTTGGATAATATCCAAGGAAATATGGCGGGTAAATTAAAAAAACGATGCCATTTTTTGTATCACGCTTAATGTGGTTTGCATAACGCGACTTGAATGGTGGTTCACTAATGCCTGTATATACTTTATTTATGTAGTTCGGTCAAAAGAAATAACAGATCTATATAGATTAATTTCAGTTGGGCAAAGTTGGTTTAAGAGGCATTTCTGGATGTTCATATGTAGATCTTCAACTTCGATGATGATTTTATGGTTGTGTGAGTTTACTAAAGACTTCAAGTTCGGCAACTATACGCTAACTTTAATTGCTTTTATTGAAAAATTTGTTCAAACAATGCTTTGATGGAAAATATTTAAATTGAAAATGGGTCGTGGATCCAACCTAATTCCTTATTTGGAAAGTTTTTACAATCTTTTGGAGAGTTTTCTGTCAATTTTATTATATGTTGAATCATGTTTTTGAATAACTTGACCTCTACATTATTTACTTTTGGCAAACTGAAAAACATAGAAACATCTCTGTCTTATTTTGATTCAATTCTGCTTACCAAAGAATTAGCTTAGTTTTAAAAAACTTCAATTATTATGCTCAATGTTAAAATGTACTTTTTACACAGAAAGGACCTTAAGGCCAACTCTAGAACAAGAATTAAGTAACTGTTTGTTTTCCCCAATGTTAGATTGAAAAGGTATGAGAGAGCACTCCATAGCAAGCTACATAGAAGACCCATTATACAGCATCGTTGATGGTGTTTGGACTAGCTTTTTCAGATTGCCTAAAAATGCCTCCAACTTTCATTGAGACCGGTTTGAAAGTTGACTCTGGTTAGTAAATGCGAGTCTTCCCCTCATGCCAAGCCCTGGATAGTCGGTCACGGATTGTTGACCACTACATTCCAGAAGATAGTGTTGCGTTCGAAATTCCTATTTCCAGATTTTTCTTAAACCGGTTTTATCACTCCCTTTTTTTTGGCAAGTGTTTTGCTTAAATTTATTTCTTTAAAAAGTCAGTATAAAATATTCCGTGTTTCTAAAAGGGGAAAAAATTTTTATTCATGCTTTGTTTAAAACAGTTCAACATTATAAAGATATTGTTAGTAGACTTTTTCAAATATTTGTCTAACTTTAAGCGAGCCTCATAACCTAGTTTTCCAATCTTTTAAATAAATTATTTTAAAGGTTTAATTGTATATAATCTTAGATTTATCTTTGAAGAAGCCATTTAACTTTAAAAGCTCTGATGTTAGCCAAAGAATTTATCTCTTATTTGGTCTTTTGACAGAGACAGAGACATCATACATACATACATACATACATACATACATACATACATACATACATACATACATACATACATACATACATACATACATACATACATACATACATACATACATACATACATACATACATACATACATACATACATACATACATACATACATACATACATACATACATACATACATACATACATACATACATACATACATACATACATACATACCTGTGTTTAAAATTTGATGAGGATCGGATCAAAACTGTGGATTTGTATAAAGAACACACCCACATACAAATTTTGGGCTTTATATATTAGATAGTATTTAGATAAAATATAATAAGATAAGTCAATAATTCAATAAAGAAAAAATCTAATGAAATTTTAATTTTAAATTTTGGCTTTTTATTCCGTTTAATACATATTTCTTTGTTTACATTACTCACTATATTGCTTCCTACGTCCTACGACAACAAGGAGTCAAGAAAAGACAAACCATAGAATCTATAAGCTATTCATATTTTTGCAAAAATCTTGTTTACAATTTAAATTTTCTAAAAAAAAAGGGGCATTAAGAGCAGTTAGGTAAATCGCCACCGTTGTAATCAATACCTTCTTCTAATGATCCTCCAACACTACCTCCGACACAATCTTCCGAGTTAATCTTTACCCAACCTCTGTTTCCCTTAAAAGGAAAAAGTTTAAATAAAACCGTATTTTAAAAATCAAAAAGTTTTATCTGCGATACAATAAGTTAAACACTCGATATATGTTGGAAAAATTTAAGATGCAATCTTTTTTAAATCAACAACAAAAATCAGTTTTCTTGTTTAAATTATTGTTGATCCAGAAGAGAAAAAGCTGGTTAGGTGTAATGCAACCTATAAAGTTAGATACTGCAAAAGAAGCAATAGTAAAAAAAAGTTTTAAGCTTGCTAAAAGTTCTTACTTTAAGGTAACAGAATAAGTTAACACGGTTCCATGTAAAATAAACGCAATCTATCGTGTGTAGACAAAGTGTTTGACAGTCATCAGGAGTTTCTGTTTGTGGCCTGCAAACAGAGGTCACTTCTCGAAACACCAACAAATTAATTAAAAAAAACAAAATGGTAGCATTCATTCTGTAAATAAACAATTGAATTGTCTTTATCGGTATATTATAAGTTGCATATTTTGTATCACATAATGTTACAAATATTTTCAGATAAGATATATCTGTGTGTGTTATAAACACACACACACACACACACACACACACACACACACACACACACACACACACACACACACACACACACACACACACACACACACACATAAGCTACTACAGGCTATAGCTCACCTTGTTATAATTTTCCGAGCTGTGTAATTGTTATTAGCACCTTATAAATTTCCGAATGGTTGAATTTTTATAGCACGTTATTGTCAAGATGATCGTTAAAATGTTGCAATAACGACATAAAGTGGAACGATTACTCTTAAGTTGTTTAAATTGCTCAAGCCTCATGTTTCGTGCATTTGAAATGCACTTACGAAACTAATATGCTTTAATAGTCAAAACGAATTATATAAAGCTCAATGCAAGTTAGAAGTGAGTCTCAATAAAAGAAGATTTCTCGCTTTTGCAATTAATTTTTTGTGTAACATTTAAAAGATTTGTAATCGGGGATCGATTAAAAGCGTCGTTATAAAGTAAGTTTTATATCCGTTTGGTAACTTTAAAAAATTTTTTATTTAAAAAAATAATCAAGTTTATTCTGTCTTAACAAGTCTGACGTCATCTCAGTCCTGACATTTTTTGTAGTTTTCTAAACTTGGAATTTAATTCTCTGAATTTTAAGCGCTTACAGAGTGAGATTTTTTGTTACTGTTTTTAACATTTTCAGTAAAATGTTGTCTATAGTCATGAAAAACTCTCCTTCTGATGAATTTATAAAGTTAAACACCAATAAAGTAAGAAAACAAATGATATTTAAAATTTTTATCAAGATTTCACACCAACTTTTCAAATATCAAAATATGGGAAAATAATGACGGATCTAAAGAGATTTCGAAAAATTATTTATAAATGTAATTTTAAATTTAAATCAATTTTTGAAGTTAAAGTATTTCATTTTTGAAAAGAAACACGCATTTGTAGTAAATTTATCTTAACACTGGATATTTTAATATTTCTATGAATTGAAGTGCTGAAAAAAACAACCAAAATAAATGATAGCGGACCAGTACTTCATAAAAAAGAAAAACCAACACACAAATTTTAAATTTAGTTTCGCGGTAACAAATAGAAATTCAATAATGTTTACATTGATGTTATCATTGTAACAATATTATAGCTGTTTAACGATTTTTACTAGCAAGTTGATAAACGTTTAAATAAACTAATAGATAATTATTCAGAGGTCGAAGTTAAAAAACTTTTAATGAGTATCTATTTAGTATCACAAGTCCTTAAATTTGATAAATTTATCAAATTACTAGAATTAGACTTTTAAAAAGTTTGTTTCTCATCGTTTTTTAATTTTGTTCTTTTTTATTTCTTTCTCATCATTTTTAAATCGTTTGTTTTCTTAGGGTTAGAAGCACTCTACGCTTACGTTAGGTGCGGCATGGCATAATTGTTTTAACTTCTGTATGGTGGGATAAACAAGGAATTATACGTTATGAAAAATTAAACCATAAAGAATCATAAATTTAAGTCTTGTCGTTTACAGTTTAATATTTCATAATGAATTATTCCTTATCTATAACAACGATCAGGCTCATCCATCCGTACAAATCTAGAACGTAGTAGACCCATACTTGATCAATATGACCTACTTTCAGGAACTGACCCCACTAAGTCGAATCTTGAGTTCGGAAATAGTGACCTGGATGTAGAGTAGGGTATCTCGTTTCACTTCTTTTTACTAGCAGACATCATGGAGTTGATACTTGTTGGGACGTTTACAAGTTCTAAATTCAATGAACGCCTCGAATGAGAAGTCTAATTGTGATAAAACCCTTTGAGCAACCGGCGATCGAAATTCACTTAACCTAGAGTCTTGCCATGTTAACAAGAATCCAATCCTGCAGCTCGTTTTGAGTATTCTTTGAAATGTAAGCAAGAGTGCCATTCTGCTGGAACACAATAATGCCCCTTAGAGTGTAATATGAATTTTTCCAGTACTGGAAGTGGTACTCAATAATCCGTAGGTTTTGATGAAAACCCTAAAACCAATCAAAGATTCTGCATGATGGATCTTGTATATATCTTTCATGTGCTATCAAGCTGCTTCAATTGATTGATGACAAAACGATTGACTGTTGGACATCAACTGCGAACAAGGCATGAGGATGGCTACTAGTCTCTTCTTCAGGAAGCTTAGAAGCACCTTTAATTTCTCATACCTTTTCTCTGAGGGGAACAAAGTGCTACTTAAGCCTTGTACCAGAGTTGGCCTTGAGGTTCTTTCATGGCGCATTTTATAATAGGCCTGCTCATCGTGTGAATGACGTCATAAACCGAGACAATTTTTTTTCCAACAAAAAATGCCGTTTTTTTATTGTTAGTCTGTATTACTTAACACTGAGTTTCAAAAAAAAATTTTTTGGTTCTTTTTTAGACCTTTGAAAATACAAATTACAACAGTTTTAATATAAGCCTATGATTTCTGTTTATATTTAATTGATATGATTCAGATATGCATCGTTAAATTGCACAAAGAAGAAATACGTGTATTATCAGCTGCTTCGCGAAACATAATATAGAAATATATTACCCATTCACATACCAAATCACCAGACACAGTTAATACTCGACGATTGATTTCCTCCATAAAATTTCTGAATTTCTTATAATAAAAGTACGAATTATCGGCATATTCATCATTTCGAACAACAACAAACCGGCTTAGTAAATCAAAGTCAAACTGACATCTATTAACAATATATTTGCTAGTTCTGATAGGTTTTTGAAATATCAAATATTTTTCTTCTTTTAAAAATCACATTTTTCACAAGAATGCCCAGGTATAAGAAAAAATAGATCAACACCAGTTACTGTCTAATTGCAAAAGTAGTTTTGCCTTCATAATACCAAGTTTCTCAAGTATTTGTTGTACAGAAATCAAAATATATGCAGCACTCGTAGAAAAGAAGAACTTTGACAATTCCACAATTCCATTACAAGTTTTATAGTAGCTTTTGTGAAATATTTAAAACAATTAAAACGTTTAGCCATTTTTCCAAATCTAACAACTTTTAAAGATTAAAATCACTTGAAGAGAAAATAGCATACTTATTTGGATTAAATACATCTGCAAAAGGGTTATGAACATTACCAATACTCCAATGATCAATTATTATTGAAAGAAAAGAAATAATATCGTGAAGATCTTTTAACTCCGGATAAAATTTTAAGCCACACACTGTTCACAGTATTCTTTTAGACAAGTTAAATTTTTTTTCCAATTGGTTTGTGAAACGCAGCAACATCAGTAAATTTAGACATTTTAATCATTTGATTTGATTCTCATTAATGTAATAGTGCAATCTATGAGCATTCGGAAACTTTTTTCCCTTGTTAACACAAAATCAAGTTATCCAATAATTGGAAATATATTTTAAAAGGTGCCCAAAATCATGCAAAAGATATATATTGACATTAGTTCGCTAAGATACGCCATCTGACTCGAAATCCCTGAAAAATCCCTGATTTACAATGTCACTATCACTAAAATTAAAACATAACCACCAGCTGTGTTTATGGCAGATAAAAGAAAACAAGTTTGTCCATAAAGAAAATGTTATTCAGTTTTATACACAGGAAGCATTTTAGCCATTAAATTTAATTTTATAGACGTAAACACAGATCAAAAGGTCTTTCTTTGCCATAGTTTTTTTTTTGTTGAAACATATCCAACATGCCAGTGCGGGTATCAGAATATGAAAGAACAAATTGTTCGCCTTTATTTAAGCATCTGCGTCTCGTTGTTTTTTTATTCGAGACCAGACGATGGTATCCGGGACAAAATTATTGTCCCGATTTATAACTTTAATCCTGGACAATTTTTTCTTTTGTCTCATTATGCTTGTCCTGGTGTTCATTTCGAGAAAACGATTCCGAGACGCAGAGGTTTACCTAAAGTCTTTAGCATCATCCACACGGTGGAGACTTGTTGTAAAGTACGCCATGGGTTCTTTCTAACCACATCTGATAGTGCGCTCGCTCAACAAGAGCCTCTAAGTCAGTTCAATTTTTTGATTCTTTTATTGCATTTTCAGATTGAGGTTAAAGTGACACATACAAAAATCGTTACGGAACAGGTTTTTAGAGCGTCAAATACTTTACGATATTTGCAATCGCATACGATCGCATTAAATTAGATTGTCTTTTAAAGAGAGCTATATCTGATATTGGAAGCAACTCCTAGCCGTTATGTTATGTTGAACAAATATTAATACAATCTTAAGGATTGTAAAGTTTAGTGCGACTAAAACAGTTTCGGAAAACTTCCGATAAACGTGCCGCGACGTGAAAAACTTATAATAGTTTACTAATTATTCGATCACTTTCAGCAATTTAACATTTTAAAAGAATGATAAACTGCTTTTATCTTTTAGTTTAGCCAAGCAGCCTTGAAGTTTATTTGTTGTATAAAGAAAATTCACGAATATATTTACAAATCATTTCAAAATTATTTCTTTAGATCAACCCATTGCTTGTCTTGATATGAAATTCTAAAGAAAAGAAAAAAACATCAATCTAAGAGAAGAAACTATTCTATTACTGAACTTTCTTCCAATAAAAAATCTAATCTCTCTTTAATGTTTGTGAAAATAATCATTAACAGAAAATAAATTCGTTGCGTGTTGAGGGATCATAAACCATGAAGATAAAAAGTCAGGGCCTTTCACTTCCTAGATTTTATTTAGTTATTTGTCCAGTACTAATTTTTGATTCCAACTTTTCTGAATTTCTTATTCCATTTTAAGAACCATTAACAGTTTTTGACTGCACATCATTGAAGAAAAAAGTGGAAAGACCGGCGATTTTTTTTTATAACATAAAAAACGTTTTGGAAGCTGGTTAACGTTTATTGGAGATCGCTTATTTGATACGATTTTATTTCATCTTCTTAAATAGTTTTAAATGATTTTTTAATTGTATAAGTTGAAAAGAACTACACCCTGCTTGTCAAGAAGAAGAAAAAAAAAATGTTAATAAGTTAAATTTTTAAAAATGTTTTTACTTTTCCTAACTGTTGTTTTTTAACTTATTTTTAACTGTTTTTCTATTGGAGTATTTTAAGGAGAAGAACAAAAAAAACAAACCTTAACTAATGACAAAGAATCTGTCACTTGTAGCCCAAATGATCTTGCAAGCACTACTGGAAGCATGGATGTAGAAAATAAACTATTTAAACCATGAATAGTTAACATAACAGGCAAGACATGACGTTGACGCTGCGTTTCATAAGCCATCAAATTCTCCAAAGTACCTAGAAAATAAAAACAAACAATAAGTTTATAAAGAGACATATGAAAAACCTGCAATATTAAAAGTAAGTTTTACGGTTTTATAAATTTAATATTGTAGTGTAGTGCTTTGCAGCATTTTGCAGTTTAAAAACTGAAAATATTAGTGTTTTAACATATGCTATGATACACTTATTTTGAATAATTTAGCACTACATTACTTACCAAGTGCTAAAAGAATTTACTCTAAGTTTAATGAGATTTTTCCATATTAAATTTTAATTTAATTGACGATTAAAACTAAATTTTATGACATTAAATCAAAGGATTCAATACAAAAGCATCAATGTATGGATTAAAACCAAATGTTTTAAGTTTTAATGATGCAAAACACAACAATTTAAGCATAAATAAGAAAAAAACAACAACCATAGTCTCCACCACAGCTCAACACATCTTCAATAACACGGACCAAACATGCAATATCAGCAAACCCTAAGTTTACCCCTTGCCCTGCCATAGGATGAATTCTATGAGCAGCATCACCAACCAATGCCATTCGAGTCTTAACATAAGAGGGACTATGAGTCAAAGACAATGGAAACATTTCACGACTACTTTGTACCAGCTCAGTAATTTGAGGTGGGGAAATCCTAATATTAGAAGCATAACGACCTAAATAAAATTAAAAAATTGCCTTCTAACTTAGAAAAAAAAACAAAGAACAAAAAAACAAAACAAAAACAAAACAAATCAAGAATAAATAAATAAAAAAAGCCTTGAAATTCTTATAAATAACTAACCAGGCTGCATTATTGACAAAGCTGATCGAAAGAAGTCTTCTATATAATTTCCAACTCTATTTAAATTTTGAGATAAAAATGCTTCATTTATACAACCAACAAAATCTTCATCACTTTTGTTCATTAATTCTTTGCAATGATTTTTAGTAGTTGACCAAACTAAGCTGCTATAGTCATTGCTCAACTGAAAAAGAAATCATCATCATCATCATCATCATCATCATCATCATCATCATCATCATCATCATCATCATCATCATCATCATCATCATCATCATCATCATCATCATCATATTTTGGAGAAAAAAAAAATAAAATACTGGTAATAATGCAATTGGTCCAGTTGGAAGAAAGCGTTGCCAAGCAGTTTTATTATCCTTCAACTAAAAGAAAACAAACAAAAAAAAAATTCAAGAAAAGAACTAGCATTTTCTTTCTATAATGTTAAGTTACACAGACAGAACCCTAACCTATCAAGTAAAAATTTAATTGCCTATATGCAAAACACCTTATTGTCAATCCTTAATGTTGAGACGAGTGCCCATTGTTTGTAATCATAATTGACAGTACCAATACCAGCAGCTTTTCGCACAAAGGAATTAAAGCCATCAACACCTAACTGAAAATGTAACATTGAAAAAACTTTAGGTAAAATAAAAAAAGAATGAGTAAACTTAATTAAACATTAAAAATACATGATTTATATTCTTCAAAACTTTTATCAACTTAATTGGGTAAGTTATAAGTTTCCAAAACTTAGAAAAAGATTTTTAAACACCTAGACATCCCAGAACCTTTTAGGTGATGTAATAATGTACAGGACCTCATCTATTCATTGCAGATTGAAAAATGGGTCAACAAGTGATACTATCACACAACTAACTATAGCTACTTGCTTATAACGTCAGAAAATCAAACTTGAATGCTAATCAATTATATCAGCACCTTAAAAAAACATTTAGAGAAGATACTTTTGGGAAAAGTAAAGCACATGCAGTTTATAAAACTCAATTAAGGTGTAAGTAAGATCTCAAAGAAGCCTTGAATATTGAGAGGTAAGTTATGACATCTCAAATCAGCATGACAAAGTGCAAATTGGCAGAGTAATTTAAGCCACCAATCGCAACATGTATGCAAGTTTTGGCAAAAGCCAATCTGTTTCATTTATAATGATGTATAACCATGTGTTAAAAATGACCTGGAAAAAATTACTTCAGCTGGACTGGGGAATTCTCATTCTCCTTCACTACTTTTATACGGCCTATAAAAGTTATACTCTTATATTTTTTGATTGATGTCTCTATTAAAAAAAAAAATTAAGTGCATTAAAAAATCTTAATAATTTTTTAACCAACCCAATAAAGATTTTATGTTTTAGGTGTAAAAGTATTGAGAAGAAATACATTTCACTTAAAATAAGTCAAATCTTGGATATACTTTAGTGATATTAACTTACAATAAGCTTTGTTTTAAAAGAACGCCCATCTGATAGACGAAGTGAAACAAGTTCCTCACTAGCTTCTTCCTAAATAAAAATGTTATATAAAGATTACTTAAGACTTAAAAAAAATAAGAAAAAATTTAGTAGGTGCTCCCATGATATAATATCCTGAAGAATTGAACATCTCAACACACCAACATGTTTCAACCCAGTTTCACACAAAACTTCTTTGTTATGATATTTTATACTATAATATAGCAAACTAATTCAAAGATAATTTATTAAATTATAAATGAAAAAGTTGAACTAGTTTATAACTTTCAAAAAACTATACATTTAAAAACAACAAAAAAAGCAATTGTCATCATTTAAAAGTTAGACTTTTTATAGCTTCATCATTAAAAATTTAGATTTTTAGAAATTTTTTTTACCTCTTTAAAATTTTTTAAAAAACACAGAACTGGTCAACAAAAAAACTTTTTTTTTGCTGACTATTTTTTGGCAGATGTTTTTTATAAGTAATTAGGGGTCTCTAAATTCAAATGTCAATATTTTCTTTTATATTGGGTAAGTTTTTATCTATGACTATTTTAAAATTTAGCCATGTTTGCCTAACCTGTTGCTACATATTTTAGAAACCTATCGTCATCTTGATGAGCTCCCTGCTGATCTTGGCAAAGTAAGCAATGAGCATAGTGAAAAGTTTCATCAAGATTTGAAAGTGATAGAGAATAGATGTCAAGGCTGATAAGACACACACATGGCAGACTGCTATCAAAGTATTCAATGAGAGCATCTGGAGTAATTTCTTCCATGAATGTCACTTGTTTTAATGTCTCTATGTAAAAAAAAAACATGATGGTATACTGTATCTAATTGTTCATTTCAGTTCATTCGACTGTTATAAACTTATGTTTTGAACCTATTTCACCCTAGAAAAGCCAATTAATAAAAAAGGAAGCCAATTTTGAAATCACTGCATTGAAATCAATTAGTAAAAAATAACCACTAAATCTAAACCAGCAAAATTGTGTTGATCAGTGTAATTTTTATTGAATTTTTTAAATTGTTTTATCTAAGGGAAAAAAAAAAAAAAAAAAAGATACACAAAATTATATTTAAAGCTTCTAATTTTTTGATTTTTTGAAGAAGCTATAAAAATTCAATCTTTTTAAAAATATGATAGTAGGACTTTTTGAAAAACAAAGCTGTCAAAAAGTTTTTAAAAATTTTAAAGCTTGTATGCATGTGTGTATACATATATAAGGCTTAACAGATGTGAAAACTAACAAAATTGAAAACATAGGGTGCCATCTTTTTGTTTTTCTTGCTAATTTGACATGGAATAACCAATTTTATTGAGAACTTAACACTTAAAATTTAAAGTTTGTAGAAAAGTGAAATGTTTTGAAAGTTATATGACACTATATACAAACCTTATGAGAGGGAAAATCAATATGCTCAATTTTACTTTGATAGCATATTTCCACAACTTGATTTAATTGTTTTGCCCTTGTTAAACAGCTCTCAATGATGACAGAATTTTCAATGATATATGCAATATCATCTGCACCAATATCATTAGAATTGAATGATATAGCCCCCAGTGAACAAGCATCCCATACCTTGGAAATAAAAATATAGCTGCTTTACTAGTGTAGAGTTTGTTAAGCAACTGAAAATGAATTCATAACTATCATCAAACGAATGTAAATCATGTTATAGATTAAAGTTTAGCAAATAATGTTAAAACATGCCTGCATTTTATTAAAACTCCAAAGCCTTCTCTTCTCAATTTCATTCCATACACAAATATCTATAGAATTACTAGTGTTATTAAAAAATTGTGAGGAAACGAGTTTTATAAAAAATATTCTAATAGAGACATTGTTTTCATACTGCAAATTTAAAAAATTCATTCAGACTTCAAGTTCACTCTCTAAAAGTAGTATATAAACATCCCTTATGTATATTTTCCCTTTATATAAGAACAAGTAATTTTTTAGACCATTTTATTAGACAACTTGTAAAAAGATTTTGCCATTAGCTTATGGCTGGCATAAAAAATTGCATGATACTTAAAAATTGATAAAATTTCAATGGTAAGTATCTTTAAAAAATTAACAGTATAAAGAAAACCAACATGTCTCATACCTTCAAGTATATGCCTTGACCCTGGGGCAATCGCAGATACACGATTATCATACCTTTTGTTTTGTTTATCTTTTGTTGAAGATGCTGGTGCAGCCTCCAATAGCAAAATATGCTTGTTTTGAAAATACGGAGATTGACCTATGATATACTAAATATTATTATATTTAGCAATTAAGTAAAATGCAGCTTGTTTGTTAGATTTTTTTTTTATGTTTAATATTTGAAAACTTTTTTTTTGTGGAATAATTTTGAATAACAACTAGATGACAAATTATTTAAATCATTAAAAAAAGTATTTCAACTGTATTTTATTTGAACTTAACACTCAATACACAAT
Organism: Hydra viridissima; assembly: GCF_058129835.1. Lineage (NCBI taxonomy): Eukaryota > Metazoa > Cnidaria > Hydrozoa > Anthoathecata > Hydridae > Hydra > Hydra viridissima. The sequence continues at coordinate 4,706,647 of NW_028324303.1, forward strand.
ACCATAAGTAAGTCAGGTTACTTACCAAGTGCACATGCAAGGGAAGTACCCACCATTCCACCACCAACTATAATAACATCCACATAATTAAAAGAAAGTGCACTTCTCTGAAGTGACCGTGATACATAATTTGGTATCTTTTCCCCAAACTTAAGGAAATGTTTAGCAACACAAAACATTGCCAGATCTATTGAAATTCCTATAATTTATCATTCACCGCGCAGTTATGTTTCATTTCCTATTAGCCTTTCTACTAGTAAATTAGATAGAGGTTAGACTAATTTATTCCTAAGATTTAAATGAAAGTTGAATATCACTTAAAAGTGGGGAGTTATTATCAACTATCAACAATTTAGAAGGATAATTAAACATTATTTTGAAAAACACTTTTTTTTTTTTACTACTTAAAAACTAAAATTTGTAAGGAATAAAATTGTATGCCTAAAATACGGACAAGAAAAAATTATCACACACTTTTAAACATGGACTTTTTATTTTCCACTGGTATTTTTAAACAAAAAAATACATGTCCAAAAAATGTTAACGATATGATTTTTGGTATCTTGCACGGGCACCTGGTCCTCCAAATTTTTTTGCTTCACAACGTCTTGGGTCAGCTACAAGTAAAGATCTATCATATTGCACTAAGAGGTCTTTTATCTCTTTTTTTGAGGCTTCATCTACAAATTTTTGGTAGTATGCAACTATAGCTTTAGATATTGCTTGACGAACTGCATATAGTTGAGCCACTTGACCACCACCTTTGACACGAACTCGGATATCAACACCAGCAAATCTTTCTTTACCTAACAGTAAAACAGGCTCCTGAACTTTCATGCGAAGAGTAACTGGTTCAACGAGGTCCAGTGGTCGACCATTAACTTTAATCATACCATTACCCCTCTTGCAAAATGCTACAGCAGTTGCTGTCTTCTTACGACCAAAAACTTGAACAGACGTTGCTGCCATAATAGTAGCCTAAGATAGAAAAACAAATTTTAACTTCTCTACTTTAGACTTATTATCTATTTTCATGAGTAAATGTTAGTAAAATTTAGTTTTAAAGCAAAAACATTGATATGAACATTAACTCAGTATTTACAAATCTGTCAGTGATTGATTATAGTTATATTCTAAACTAAAAATCCATATAAAAATAATACAGGAACCATAAAACAGATATTTCGTAATCAATAAAGATAATGAACTGATTTAAAAGATATGAACGGATCTATAAATGAGCCACGGGAATAAAAGAGCAGGACGCCATCTTACCGAGTACGGAACACTTAAAAAGATTGAACTAAGGAGACCATTATACTTTATGTTTAAGTTCATCGAGTCAAATATTCCCCCTCAGATCAAAAAAGACATTCCTTAACATTTACCCACAGAATATACATTTTAAACAAACCTTTTGGAAAATAAAATTTGTATCAATTAGCGCAACAATACTGAAGTTGGAAACAAATTAAATCTTAAATACTTTTAATATAAAAACAATGTTTAGGTACCACAATATAAGTAATTTGTGTAAAAATCAATTAAAAATATCAAAGTTTATAAACAATTTTAGTTTTTTTACGGAAATTAGCTGGTAAGAAATCAGCTTTACTCTTCTACCTCGTTTAGTCTATTCCGAATAAACTTTATGTCTTTTAAATTTTAAGTAATAACTTGGTTAATTCACCGTGTTAATAATAATACGATAAATATCACGCATGTGCACTGCCGTCTGTAATAATTCGAACGACACTTTTTAATGTTTTCGACGTTTTACTTACAAATGAAGGGAAAAATTAATAAAAAAAAAAAAAAATTACTTCAAATATATGTTTCATTACTATTGATTAAATTTACATGAAAAATGAATGAATTTGATTTATAATTTGCTCACATTTATGTAGCCACCTTTTAAAGCAATAATAGCTTTAGATTCACGTGATATTCTGTGTAACACTTTTTCCAATTTTTGAAGTCTATTTTGTAACACTCACTTTTAAGTTTCTTCTTACTTTTTAAAAATGTTCCATACCATTGGAGTAGGTGTTTTAAAGTTTTTTGCCATGTGTCCCATTCAATATCTTTCAAATCACAATGGAAATATTGTCAACCGTGTTTCTACTGATAATTCGCGTAAAATTATCATCTTTAATAAAAATAGCAAGTTTATATTATTACCGAGCTTCACTCTGGCGAAACTCTACCATAACTTAGTTTAATGGTGTGATACGAAGTAATTGTTAATTGCTTATGTTTCTAAGCATTTATAACCTTAACGTGAACATTGGTCTTGAAAACCATGCCAGTCTATTGGTTTATTTAAAGAGTACATTTAAACAAAGAAATCAATGTTTATTTAAAGAATACATTTAGGCAAGAAACCCTAAACACCAGCTTCAGAAAATCTAAAACCGCATATTGTTAAGTTTATGATTTTCAGCATTTTATTTGCTTAAATTATCTTTGCATTTTAATATCCCCATGATTTACCAATATTTCAAAAAAAAAAAAAACAAATAATATTTGTAATATGCGGAAGTGCTGTAGTTGAAAATATAGATGAAAATCTCTGTATATTGTAAACATAACGTTCTTCATTGCCAAATAATATTTTGAACATAAGCTTATAACTGTTTGTTCTTGGGTTAGAGTATGCAAGCGCCAACATGAGCGTTCTCTATACAATCAGCTTGATCACATATTTTTTCATTGGGGGCTGCTGGGGAAAAAGTATGCTGAGATTGAATTTAAAATATATAGTTTTAAATAAACGATTTTTTGACTATTAGAAACTCGCTTCATTGAGCAAGAAAATAATTTAAAAAGTTTTAGTTGCTAAGAAACTCTACACTTTTTGCTCAGCTTCCGTTCACTTTTTTTCTTCATCAAGCTAATGAGTATAAAATAAATATTTTGTTATATGTCATTGATTCCATGAAAATAAATATAGAAGACTAAAATGAAAAACCTTACAGAGAATTTTGCATGTTGTAATTTTTTCTTTGTAGAGGAAAAACTGATGTTAATTTAGTAGAATAACTTTAAAAATTCATAAGACTGAAATTTTACATTAAAAATAATTTAGCAGCAGAGCGTACCAATATTTTGTTTGTAAGTGACGTAGACTCGAAGAATACAAACATCTGTAAAAAGTTGATTGAAGAAGCCTTGAAACAAATATCACTTGCTGATTATCAGGTCAGTCTTCATTCTACAAGCGGAACGTCACAAAGTATATTTGAATTTCAAACAAGAAAATGTTTAACAGAAAAACTCAACTACAGGTGACTTATTTATTTTTGTTTTGTTTTTTTATTATTAAATTTAACAACAAAAACGAAGCTTTCATTTTTTTCTTCTGCAAGTTGTCTATTTGCAGAGATTATTTGTTAAAACTCTCAAGTTAAAACTTTCCTTGATGCATTGTTTGGCAGAAAATCTCAAAGAACGCAGAGTCTGTCTGAGGCATTAAAAAAGAGCATTAAGGATCTTGGTTACTTTCTTCAAGATGAGGGCATAATAATCATCGTTGTAGCTAAAAAACAGTTCTTGAACAAAGAATTTGAAAAAATCGCTTGGTTGTTGAAGACAAAGTTTAGAGTATACTTAATTAACTTGATTAGCAACAATGGGGTTAAAGATGCGATAAAAACGAAACAAAACGGAAACGTTTTCGAAATTCAAGGTCGTTCAATCACAAAGATACTTGAAAAGTTGCCATTTTTAAAAGGTGCGCACCGTTTGCCATTACTTCAAGATAACTAAAAATGTTTTACTTTCAAATAGTTTACTTTGATTACTTGTGACACAAGATTTTTTATACATCATTTTGCAATTATTTTCTGAGTTTCTTTTCATCTAAGAACTTTAAAAAAATGAAACCAAGGTAATTATTATCGGTTCTGTCAATAAAAAATATCATAACTTATATTTTTGAATATATAGTGTTTAACACGTTTTTTAGCAAACTTGAAAGCTTGTCAAAACCAAGTTGACCCTGTTAAACTCTCAGTCAAACCTAACACTTCTGCTTTTGATGAGTGTCGGCGTCAATGCGAATGTGTTAACGGCATTATGATTAATTGCAAACGTATCCGAAAAGAGTTTTCATCGATGGATTTAGATGAAAGAAAACGATACATACACGCACTTAAAGAGCTATCAACTAATCCCAAATTCAAAGATATCTTTTTAAACTATTGCAATATTCATCAAGTCTACTTTAACCGTGGTCTTCATCAGAAAGAGCAGTTTCTTCCATGGCATAGAAAGTAAGGGAGTGTTTTTTGTAATCGTGTAAATATTATCATATAAGTAGATTGTATCTGTCTTTACTTTTTTATATAGGTATTTGTTAGGTTTTGAAAACTTGCTTCGATTAGTTGACTGTACCATAACTGTACCTGTATGGAACTGGGCGTACTTCGCAAAAGTAGCATGGAGTCAAGCTGCTGACTATCATATGTGGGATGCAGACGGTGGATTTGGTGGTAATGGGAATGCAAGCAAAGGGTATTGTGTCGATGATGGGGAGTTTGAAGTTCACAAATGGCAACCGCAAGGGTAACACTTTGTTTTGTTTGGACCAAAAGTTACAAGATAAGCATTCAACTTAATATTTAGTAAAGTAATAAAAGATTTTAAACTTAATGGACTGTAAATAGTTTATATGGCATATTAATTGATAAGTCATATGTTAAATGCGCTTTTAGGAACGCTCCAGATATTGCCATACGAACTTGCCAGATAAATGACAAGTTTGATGATAGCTGTTTCAACTCAACCGAAAAACCAGCTTTCAAAACATGCTTACGTCGGAGATTTCATGGACAGCTTCCTGATCACAGAATCTTTTTAAATATAATTGAAACTGTTAAAGATTTTGAGCAACTTGAAATACGTCTCAGAACATATTTGCATAGCCTACTTCATAATCATATTGGTGCGTTTAAAAGGGGCTCGTAATTTTTGTTTCCTGCAATACACTCTAACAGTATTTTCATGACCTGTTCATACGAGCGTTTGCAGTTAGGTTTTTAATTGTTTTTTAGGAGGTTATATGCAGACGACTTACGCTTCATTTGCTCCCGAGTTTTGGTGTCATCATGGGATGTTGGATGCAATTTGGTATTTTTGGCAGCAAAAAGAAAAACCCCGTACTTTACAAGGCTTCCCTGGAAACAATAACACTCTCATAGCATTTGCCCCACTTGAGTTTCGTCATAACTATATTGACTGCAATAATTTAGGTGGATGCGGAGTACAAGTGGCATACGAACAATCATCTGTTTTCCCGAATAATCTGCGCGCTTCTTCTTTGGTTAATTGAATGTATAATTGAACATTTGATTAATTCAGTTTCTTTACATCTTTTAATAACTTAAAAGTTTTCAATATTGTATTATGCAAAGTCCTACGCTTGATTTTTAAAACCAATATTTGCATTCAGTTCAGTTCATAATAGTAGAAAAACAGATGAAAAATTGTCCTTAAATGGTTTCATGTACGATCAGAGCTAAGTTTTAAAGACATTTATGCATTTTTGAATTTTTTTAAAGAAAAGCTACAGGTTCATATTATTGAATATATTATTTCAATACTATTTATAAAATAAAAGTTTTTTTTGGTCTAAAAATAAAGCTGTTAATTTATTCTATCGGAAACTTTAAGAGACTTAATGTTGCTAAGTTAGAATTTTAAAGCTTGACCATTAAAAGCTGTAAAAACAACATTTTAAATGTAACATATCTTAAAGTTAAGCAAATATTAAAAGTTTACACGCGTCTTTAGTAAAGTCAGTTTGTGAATATAGCTTACAACCTCTGCTTAAACATATGAAGAAAACTGAAATGATTAATGAAGAAATCTTCTTCAAACTTTCAGTCACTAATACTTACAAAAAATAATGGTAAGTATTTTATATAGGCCTTCTTTATTTTCAGGTTTGGTGATTATTTATTTTTTTTGATTTAAACATTTTTAGGACACAATACCTGCTTATACAAAAACAATTTTTTTGCAGCTACTGAAATCCAACTGCACTAAAGCATACCCAATGAAATCCAACTGCACTAAAGCATACCCAATGAAATTAAACTGCACTAAAGCATACCCAATGAAATTAAACTGCACTAAAGCATACCCAATGAAAATAAAAAGCTTTGCTCTTTCTATTTTTTTTATTCTCCATGAGCTGACTTGTATATCCGAAAAACGTTCCCCAAAATGCTTCCTCATCCTAGAACACTTCAAAAGTATTAACAGGTAAAATGATGTGGAGCAGGATTTCAATCAAAATCAGTGAAAGTTTTAAAGCAAAAAGTAGAAAAACTAAAAGTAAAAAAGTTTTGTGTTTACTCGCTAAAACAGAGGTTCATGAAATAATAAAAAAAAAAATGGATTGGTGAAAGGTTTTTAGGATAGGTTGTCATAAATTCAGTAAAATTGAATACATGCATTTACACAAAAGTTGAAACTTGTACAAGCTTAGTATAATAATAAAAAAAAAGCTGCTGCAAAAACGCTCTCATAAAAACTGCATAAAAAGATATTGACACTAGATAACACCTGATGACTAAAAAATGAGACAACTTTAAAATTGTTATTATAGCCATAGTTACATAGCTATCAAATTTAATTTAAAATAAATTAATAAACAATTATATGATATTTAAAAAAATATATTTATTGGTTTTCAATAACATCATTAAAAGCAATTCGACCTAGACAAACTGAAGTCATTGAGGCATAACGTTTTGCCACTTCCGGATCCATTTTGTTAAGACAATTCACGATACGCCGTTTGAGTTGAGGAATGGTTCTTGCTTGCCAATTAGCCTCGTAGACTAAGCGTTTCAACTGACCCCAAAAGTCCTCAATCGGTCGAGCTTCTGGTACATTGGGTGGATTTTTTATCTTTGGCAAGTATTTGATGTTATTGGCATCGAGAAAAGAAACCACTTCGTTTGCATAGTGCGAGCTAGCTAAATCTGGCCAGAACAAGTATTTTTCATTTTTATAATATTCATCAATGAAGGGTATTAACCGCTTGCGGAGACATCCGATGTATACTTGTTTGTTGATTGCCTGGCTACTTTCAAAAAACATTGGTTTTGAAGTCCCTTTGGGCGATATAATCAAAGAGACTAGCACCTTTTCCTCGTACTTTTTATTTCTTTTGAATTTGACGTCGCTAGTTGCAGATGACACGTTGCTAGAATAGAAGCCATCGTTGCCAGCCAATGTTGTATTCGCATATGTGAAATATGATTCATCATCCAAGACAAAATCAAAATTCCTAAAGTTGCGATATATATGCCGACACAAAGGTTTGATTCGAGCTAGTTGGCTTTCGCTTCGATGTGGAATCTTTTTCTTCTTGTAATATCTAATATTTGTCTTGTTTTTAAGAATTTTAGATATATACGATTGGTCACAATCGAATCTTCGAGCTACTTGACGTTGTGAAACACCTTGATTATGATCAAATGCTTTTTTCAATTGGTCTATGTACTTTTCGTCCATTTTTTCGCCTTTGGACCGCTTCCTTTTTTTCGTTAATAGCCTAAATTTTTATCTACACGTTCTAGAGCACGATACATGGTCGCTTTCAATGCTCCTTCATCTAGAAAGTGTTTTACTGTGAAGATTTTCGGCTTTTCCAGATGCGAATTTCTAAATTGGCAAATGCGTTTTCTTAGGTCTTCTTGCAAACTTGTTTTATACGGAGCCATTTTATTTAATATTTTAAAACTATAATATAATTTTAATAGAGTATTAAATTCCCTATAAGTATACTAATTTATTTCAATTGCATGATTATGAATAGCATACATATATTGATTTAAATTTTGTCTCATTTTTTAGTCATCAGGTGTTATATTCATACTGATGGGACAGAAAATTTTGTTATCAAAAAGCAGACGGGACAGATTCCCCATCTAGTGTTTCTATTGTATTATGAATATTTTAGTTATAGAAATAGCACGACAATAAAAGTCATATACCAGATTGTTACACAGTTCAGTTTCCTTGTTGACAGTTCAATTGCCATAGAAGAAATATTACCGCGGACCAATTCACTAACTGAAATATATCCATCCGATATTGAGAAATCATTCATTGATGATTTTATACTCTTCTTACTTATGTTCACTAAAAGGAAAACGTAATATACTAATATGCTATAGCATACATACATAATATACATGTATAATATACATATATATATATATATATATATATATATATATATATATATATATATATATATATATATATATATATATACATATATATATATGTATATGTATATTATATATATAATATACATATATAATATACATGGTAGACATAATATACTGAAATGGTTACGCCAGTAATCCCTCATTTGAGATAGATTAGTCAACAGCTTTTCGTGTTTTAATATTGCTCTAAAAATATACCTTACAATTCTAGAGGCAAAATTGTTGCAAATAACGTTTCTTTTGAAAGCAAAACTAAGAAAAAAGTTGCCTACCCTTAAACCTCGGACAACAGCTCCTTTTATCACTCGGACTACTCCCCATCAAAAATAAATTCTTCTACAGACATCTATTGAAAATGTTTTTGAATTCGAGGCACATAAAATAAAAAATGGTCATTTATGATTCGTAAAATTACTACTTTGCATTCTTTATAAAAAATATGCTTTCTGATACATTTAATTTTATTTATTTCATATAGATTAAAAGCGAGTCCAATTTAATTATTTTACAATTTTAGTTTTTAAGTTACAAGTATTTAAAGTAAAAAAAAAAAAATTCAATTATACAATGACTGTCTTTTTATGTTAAACGTGTTGAATGGCCGTACAATTAAAGTGAAGAAGGTTCTTCGTTGTATTCCATTTAGAAAAATCGATTTAAAAAATTATCGAGGATAAAATTGTTTTAACTCCGTGTTTTTCAGAACTGGAGATGGCTTAACGTAAACAATACAAACATCTTAGATTTTTATCAATTTCACTTACTTTCTACCACAGTTTAAGAGAAATTAGTTTAAAATACTTAACGCACAAGTGTCTGAATTACCACACCTGATTTGGAGATGTGCACTATGCACACACTTTTTTTATAAAGCACAATGTTATTATGTTCCGCAGTTTTTGATAAAAAACAAAAATTATATGGAGTGATTAGTATTATATCCGAACGACATATTTTAGCAATATACTTATATATTTATATTGCCAATATATGTCGTTCAAATATATATATATATATATATATATATATATATATATATATATATATATATATATATATATATATATATATATATATATATATATATAGACTGTTACGTACACAACTCTACTTTACATCAACCTTACATTACACTAGTGAAAAATCTATACAAATGCGCTCAATGACAGCCTGATCAGTTTCTAAAAGAGAGTTTAGAATGTTCATAATGATAGCCTCTGAGAAAGACAGAAAAGTTTTTTGTGTAACTATGGCTAGCGGTTTTAGATCCATATCAATTAAGCAAAATGATTAAAGCGATCTCTAATAAACAACCCATATCTTAAAAAGGTATATCGATGGCTTAATCCGCAAACCAGCCAACTCCATTTTCATAAAAAGTTCAGGAACAACAAAAAACTGAATAGTTTTATTATTAAATGGAATAAAAAAATTTCAAAACACACTTCTGTAGATTATTAATTCAGAAATAGGTTTATAATAAAGTTTTATGGATATTTAATTTAATTTATTACTTAGGAGGAATAATTGGAGTTGACTCAATTTAATAACCAAATTTTAATTTTATTTTGGGAGTTGGCTGATTTTCCGTAGTAACTTTATTGGTTATTGTATAATTTAATGATTGTTGTAATAATTATCCTTAGTGGTAATAAGCTTGTCACGACGCTGCGGTAGCAACAGCCACTCATCTGTAAACCATAGCTTATAGTAGATGTTGCCATCCATGTTATATTGTAAGCCACGAATGTCAGTTACCTTAAAAACATATTTTGTGTTAGTAATAAATCCAAATACCGAAAAGTAAAAAAAATGCAATGGCTCAAAGAAAAATGTGTGTAAGTATTCGATAAAACAATACCTTGGGGTCCCCTTTCATTTTTCCAGGTCTTATTGATTTATAAAATTTGATTGAGTCAAATAATTTGAAAAATGAATGCGTCAGGTAAGAAATATCATAGGGTTCTGGTTTTTTCCGAGCACTTCTACAAACTCCGTTGTATTCTACAGGTACATTCATAACTTTATTTTTTAGTTTTTTCTCTATACATGCATGCATTGAGTCGGCCTCCATTTGCGTATGCCCAACCTCTAAATACTTCTGTTCAATGTTTATTTGCTTTGAAATAGCTATATTCATCAAAACATTCGACAATATTGAATTTCTATTTTGTGACACGCAGCCATCACTATATAAAATCAATTTAATATTGCTTTGCCTGTTGAGTCTGGTAAGAAATTTTCGGATAATGAATTTCCCCAATATGCTTGCATATTCTTCAGCATTTAGTCCTCCCTCAATTTCATTCCACAAATAACAGTATCCGGCTTTTGTTGTAAGATCAAATAAACAAAAGTTATGAACACATAGCTTCGTTTTATAATACAGAGAAGAAACATTTGACTTGGGCGCAAACAAAACTGCTTGTACATCAACTGTAAAAACAAACTCTTCCTGTTCTTTGTCTTTCTATTTTTCAATTCGTGTCTAATTTTTTCTTTGCATGTACTGGTTGTAGTCTAGGTCTGACATATAGCCAAGGTTGTGTAAAAAACATTTTTCACATAAATCCTTTTTAGGTTGGAATAGAGCAATATTTTCGGTCTCCATGGTGTTGTTGAATCTTGCTACAGACAAATGGGCAATGTTGTTCGATAAACACCATTCAGACACGCAAAAATTATAAAAGGATTTTTTTGTAGACCATTTGAGTAAATTATATTTCTTAGATGTTGATTTGTGACAGTAGTGCGACTCCATTTTTGGCAAACTTTCAAAAAAATCTTTAAGTGAAGCTACTTCTATATGAAATAGATTCTCTCTAGTCTTCGGTGATTCTACCAATGACCGAACAATTGATCTTGATTGTTTCCAACCCCACACGGTTGATTTTCCAATACACAAAGTGTTTAAGAACATTGTCTAACAGACTCTGTACAATTTTTCTTCTTTCCTTAAATAAGACTCAATTGAGCTAAGTCTTTTGGATTTTAAAGCATCCTTTCTGTCTCTCAGTCTCTTGATAGGAAAGCATTTGGCAAGACTATCAACATACACCTTCTTTTCTCCCCAAGCCATCTTCCAAAAACTTACGAAGATTTCCGTTCGATCTGTAACTAAAATATCCAAACGTTGAAAGGCAGATTTTTTGTTTGATGCGCATTTACACCTTGGTTTCAGCCTTTTTGCATTTTTAGGCACATCAGTGATTACTTTGTCGCCTATTCTTTTGCGACCAAAATATTTTTGTCCCTTTTCTCGATAAGCAAAATTAAATATGACCTTTCCATGTGGATCCGTCAACCTGACATCTCCTTCGCCGTTTGACTTTTTTTGTCCCTCCTTCATCACCATCAGATTCTGAGTCTTGAGTGCTCAGAAAATGTGACCAAGGGAGCATTATAATATCTTTCATCGATAATGTCATTGTTTATCAATGGGGAGCTATTAACTATACCGCTAGGTATTTGTGGATCCTGACTTGGCACAAGAGCTTGAATGGAGACTCCAACTCCACTTGTATGTGTGTCATGCGTTGGGAATATTTCCTGATCGAAAACAGTTGTGTATTTGGGTAACATAAAATCTTTGTCGAAGATCAAAAAAGGAATTGTTTCGATAGCACTGTCTTTATGAGAATATGAAAAATCACTCTGCATTTCTCCATTACAATGACCAATGTCTTCGGTAAATGACATTTTAAAAAATCAAGTATATTTTAATCATTTCAAGGAATTTATGTATTCAAGATTTATTAAACCGATATTACATAATGTTTCCAATTGGCAATAAACCATTAAAAAAAGAAAGACCTTTTTATCAAATAAAATTAACTTTGCAGGAGCATCGTTTTGATTTATTATCTTTGCTTCCATTAAATAAAAAAACGGAAAAATCAAATAAAAGTTATTAAACTTAGAAGCGTAGTTTAAAATTTTGACATTATTACTACTTGCTTTTGAAATTACTACTTGCTTTTGAATTTTAAACTACGCTTCTAAGTTTGATAACTTATTTTGTTTGTACGTTTTTTTCAAAATTTTAAAATAAATATGTGCAATATAAGGTTAAGAAATAACTACAATATAACCAAATACAACATTAATAAACACAAGGAGCTGATTCTGTAATTGTAATGTAGTTATCAAACTTAATTTAATTGTTTTTGAAAACAAATATGCTTTAAAAAGTTAAAGTGTCTTACCTTGCATTAATTCAGGTCTTTTATATACTGAAAGCTTCAAATGTGTATATTAATATATAAGTTATATTAAATATTTAAACTCCGCGATTTAACACTTCACATTACAAAATGGCAAAATTGGCGGGAGTTAGCTGGATTGGTAAATCGTTTTTTTTAAACCTGGAGTTGGCTGGTCGGGGTGCGGGGTGATTTAACGTATTTATGATTTTATTTGAATTATGGTCGTTTTGCATAACATATAAAATTTGAAGATCAATAAAATGGCATCAAAATCTGGATTTCGACCAAACATGGAGTTAGCTGGTTTGCGGATTAAGCCATCAATATTCCATACAAATATATACTTTAACCAAAGTTGTATTGCTGCGTTTCTCCCTTTCTTTGTTTTGCCGAGGCCATTTTTACTTTAATGAGTTTCTATTGGATAAAACGGAGATAGCACATTATAATGTATATTTGTACGCAACATTAGGAAGATGAAATAAATACAAGATCTAGTATCCTTTAACCAAATCTTTTTTTAAAACTGATTTGATTATACACAGAATACAAAAACCCTGAAAATAACAAAATTTGTTCAAACTCGATTTTTTTTGCGCATGGAGATGGAATAAAATGCTTCGGGCGAGTTGTTGAAGAAAAAAGTTAGTTTTATAAAGTCTTTCCCATTGTTGCAAAAGAAATGCAAAAAAACTGACATTGATTGTAGTTCTTTTAGCTTTCGAATCAATAACAGAATCAAAAATAGTCTAGTCCTATTTCTGCTAATTTTTGCCCAATTCTTGTCTGTACATGCAACAGGAAACTGGTGAGAAAGTTTGCTCTAAAAAGGAGAAATTAGGTTTTTCCTTATCTACATAGTTTTCTGAATGCATTTTTTTTTCTAAAATGTAATGTATTCTGCGCACTTTGCATGATGCATTAAAAGTTAATTTTTCTGTCCCAGGAAAATTTTCCACATTACAAATTGTAGATAGGACAACTTTAACGAGAGATAAGAGAGTTTTGATTAGAAATAAGCCTTTCTCCACCAATCTTACCCTATCTGTATTAAAAACTAAGAGTTTAAGAAGCTACTTTTTTCTTCTTTTAAAACTTTGATTTTAAAATCTCAGTATTTTGTGGTTTTAAAATTCATAATCATAAATAAAAATATCAAATTGCATCTTAATATTTCAACAAAAATATAATTCATTAAAATAATTTGTGAATTGCGAATCTAACCATTCCATGATAAAGTAATTGAAGTGATCCCTAAGTCATTTAGAAAATCGAGAATCTTTAAAATCATATTGTTTCATATTACCAAGAAAACAGAAAATAAAAAATCTATGATTATACATCTTTTTCTTGAGTAGTTTTTTAAATAGAGCCTGTTTACCTAATTTTATTTTTTAACAACAACAACAAAAAAAAAAGTTAGAGAAAACGAAGAATATTTAAAAATGACATATTAAAAGTAAAGCAAGATTTTCTTTAATAAGTTCATCCATTTTTCTCATCAACAACACTCGCTACTTTTTTTTTTTTACATATTCGTGGTATTTTGCATTACAAATTTTCAAATTTTTAAATCTCATTTTTAAATTTTTCCCTCATAAATTTTTGAAATTTCTGTGTAGTTCATCCAATAAAAGCTCAATAGGCGAATGACCGTATAACTGAGGAGGTCAAATCAATCTTACAAAAATTTTATCATTTTCTAATTCACATCAATGATTCTTAAAAAGTTTTGAGGAATACTTTGGGTCATTATCTTTTTTAAAAATAAATGGTTCTCCAATAATCCAACTTCTTAAAGGAATGGCATGATTTTTTAAAATGCCCAAATACACTCCTTTCGTCAATATTTTGTCTATTTAATCAAAATCACTAGTATTATTACCACTAAAACAACATCCTTCCATGACATCACACCATAATACTACCTCCATCATGTTTTAAAGTCAGCACCTCACACTGTTTTGTTACCCATCTACCAATTTTTCTTCGAACAAATACTCTTCTTTACACAAAAAATTTGGAACTTTGACTCGTCTGTTCAAAGAACACGTTTCCATCAACAGTCAATTTTTCATATCATCTTACCCACCGCAGTCTTCTTTTCTTGTTTTGGGGTTAAAGAAGTGTTTTCCTTGCGGCTATTCTTCCACCAAGTCCATGTTCTATTAACAGCCTCTTAATGAAGCAATTAATAGTCTAATTCTTTTACAATTGGTAACAATTCTTCTGTCTTCAGTTAGAAATATAATTCGCTGACGTCCTGATCGTTTCCTATTGACTACACTTTCAGTTTCTTCCTACCTTTTCATAAATTTTCATAATATTCCTCACCATTGAAGTAGAAGCTTTAAAGTTTTTTTACCATTTGTCGCATAGAATATCTTTCTTGTCTCTGGCGAATCCCACCATAACTTAATTTTTTAAGATGTTATATGAAGTAATAATTGTTAATGTTTCTTAGCGAACAGAACATGAACGTTCGTCTTGAAAGCCACGGAAGTTATCATGGTTTATTTAAAGAGCATATTTAGGTAAAGAAACCGTAAATACTCACTTGAGATAATATAAAAGCAATTATTGTATAATTTATGATTTTTTTTCAGGAATTTTTTCTTAAATTACTTATTCTCGTTTACATCACCATGATTTAACAATATTACAAAAATAAATAAATAAAAAATATATAAAGTTTAAGTATATTTTAAAAATCATTTGAACGAAAATTCGAATGTGGACGGTGGTGTATGTTTAGGTTTAAACTACGAGGGTCTCGATCGACACAGGTGTTGAGGGTATTGATCAACATAGGTAGGTGGTTTTAGTAACCAGTAGGATTACTTTTTTTTTGGAGAAAAAAACTATAATTTTTTTTATAATTGTGTTTTGTGCCTTTTAAGCTACTATCAATTAAATGCATTTTCCGTAAATACTGTCGGAGTATTTAACTTAAAACTGTTTCTATTCTCTAACTTTACGGTATTAGTCTTTTCAAATCCCTTTACTTTTATCACAATAAATAAAGTATAATGATAGATGCTTCTGCCAAATGAAACAAACGCGACGTTAGAATTAAATGTTTTTTGTGTGATAAAAGTTAGAGTTATGTTGAAGCACCAAAAAATATCCATAAAAAAGTGAAATCTACTAAACATATTTACTTAATGTCATATCTACTAAACATATCTACTTGATGTCATATCTACTAAACATATCTACTTGATGTCATATCTACTAAACATATCTACTTGATGTCATATCTACTAGACATATCTACTTGATTTCATATCTACTAAACATATCTACTTGATGTCATATCTACTAAACATATCTACTTAATGTCATATCTACTAAACATATCTACTTGATGTCATGTGAGATATTGTATCTACTCGATAATGAGATTTTAAATAGCATTAAAGAGTTCATCCTCATCCCCATCATTTCATCTCTATTCAACTGTATCACGTCTTTGTTGCAATACATTTCACTGAAATATGAATGGAGGAGCATGTGATGGTGTGAACATAAATCTTTAAGTTTAAAAGACTTTTTATTTCCTCTGGTTAAATTTGGTTCAAGGAAAATTAAAAAACGCAAATATTTGTAATATGCGGAAGTGCTCTAGTTAAAAATGTGGGCGAAAACGTCTGTATATAGGAAACAAAACACTCCTTATCGCCAAATAATATTTCGAACGGAAGTTTGTGACATTTGTTCTTGGGCTAGTGTATGCAAGCATTAACATGAGCGTTCTCTATACAATCATCTTGATCACATATTTTTTCGTTGTTGCCTGCTGGGGAAAAAGTATGCAGATATTTGAATTTATTATTATGTTAAACGTTATGTTTATAAAGTATTAAAACTATAGTTTCTTTCTACTTTTTTTCCTTTCGTTTTCCCTTTCATTTTTCCACTTAATTCTGTTTATTATTTTTTCTTGCTTCAGATAGTATTTATTGCCGGCTATACTAAATTTTAAATACTGCAATTCGTTATAAACTTTGGCTTATCAAAATTGGTTTTAAAATATATAGTTTTACATAAACGACTAATTGTCTATTAGAAACTCGATTTTGCTCAGCAAAATAAGAAAATCATATAAACAGATTTTTGTATGTTGTAATTTTTTCTTTTGTAAAGGAAAAACTGTGATTTTGTGGAGTAATTTTAAAAATTTATAAAACTGAAACTTTATTTTAAAAATAATTTAGCAGCAGAGCGTACTAATATTTTGTTTGTAAGTGACGTAGACTCGAAGAATACAAACATCTGTAAAAAGTTGATTGAAGAAGCCTTGAAACAAATATCACTTGCTGATTATCAGGTCAGTCTTCATTCTACAAGCGGAACGTCACAAAGTATATTTGAATTTCAAACAAGAAAATGTTTAACAGAAAAACTCAACTACAGGTGACTTATTTATTTTTGTTTTGTTTTTTTATTATTAAATTTAACAACAAAAACGAAGCTTTCATTTTTTTCTTCTGCAAGTTGTCTATTTGCAGAGATTATTTGTTAAAACTCTCAAGTTAAAACTTTCCTTGATGCATTGTTTGGCAGAAAATCTCAAAGAACGCAGAGTCTGTCTGAGGCATTAAAAAAGAGCATTAAGGATCTTGGTTACTTTCTTCAAGATGAGGGCATAATAATCATCGTTGTAGCTAAAAAACAGTTCTTGAACAAAGAATTTGAAAAAATCGCTTGGTTGTTGAAGACAAAGTTTAGAGTATACTTAATTAACTTGATTAGCAACAATGGGGTTAAAGATGCGATAAAAACGAAACAAAACGGAAACGTTTTCGAAATTCAAGGTCGTTCAATCACAAAGATACTTGAAAAGTTGCCATTTTTAAAAGGTGCGCACCGTTTGCCATTACTTCAAGATAACTAAAAATGTTTTACTTTCAAATAGTTTACTTTGATTACTTGTGACACAAGATTTTTTATACATCATTTTGCAATTATTTTCTGAGTTTCTTTTCATCTAAGAACTTTAAAAAAATGAAACCAAGGTAATTATTATCGGTTCTGTCAATAAAAAATATCATAACTTATATTTTTGAATATATAGTGTTTAACACGTTTTTTAGCAAACTTGAAAGCTTGTCAAAACCAAGTTGACCCTGTTAAACTCTCAGTCAAACCTAACACTTCTGCTTTTGATGAGTGTCGGCGTCAATGCGAATGTGTTAACGGCATTATGATTAATTGCAAACGTATCCGAAAAGAGTTTTCATCGATGGATTTAGATGAAAGAAAACGATACATACACGCACTTAAAGAGCTATCAACTAATCCCAAATTCAAAGATATCTTTTTAAACTATTGCAATATTCATCAAGTCTACTTTAACCGTGGTCTTCATCAGAAAGAGCAGTTTCTTCCATGGCATAGAAAGTAAGGGAGTGTTTTTTGTAATCGTGTAAATATTATCATATAAGTAGATTGTATCTGTCTTTACTTTTTTATATAGGTATTTGTTAGGTTTTGAAAACTTGCTTCGATTAGTTGACTGTACCATAACTGTACCTGTATGGAACTGGGCGTACTTCGCAAAAGTAGCATGGAGTCAAGCTGCTGACTATCATATGTGGGATGCAGACGGTGGATTTGGTGGTAATGGGAATGCAAGCAAAGGGTATTGTGTCGATGATGGGGAGTTTGAAGTTCACAAATGGCAACCGCAAGGGTAACACTTTGTTTTGTTTGGACCAAAAGTTACAAGATAAGCATTCAACTTAATATTTAGTAAAGTAATAAAAGATTTTAAACTTAATGGACTGTAAATAGTTTATATGGCATATTAATTGATAAGTCATATGTTAAATGCGCTTTTAGGAACGCTCCAGATATTGCCATACGAACTTGCCAGATAAATGACAAGTTTGATGATAGCTGTTTCAACTCTACCGAAAAACCAGCTTTCAAAACATGCTTACGTCGGAGATTTCATGGACAGCTTCCTGATTACAAAATACTTTTAAATATTATTGAGACTGTCAAAGACTTTGAGCCATTTGAACTTGTTGTCAGAACATATTGGCACGGCTTACTTCATAATCAAATTGGTGCGTTTAAAAGGGGCTTGTGATTTTTGTTTCCTGCAATACACTCTAACAGTATTTTCATGATCTGTTCATACGAGCGTTTGCAGTTAGGTTTTTAATTGTTTTTTAGGAGGTTATATGCAGACGACTTACGCTTCATTTGCTCCCGAGTTTTGGTGTCATCATGGGATGTTGGATGCAATTTGGTATTTTTGGCAGCAAAAAGAAAAACCCCGTACTTTACAAGGCTTCCCTGGAAACAATAACACTCTCATAGCATTTGCCCCACTTGAGTTTCGTCATAACTATATTGACTGCAATAATTTAGGTGGATGCGGAGTACAAGTGGCATACGAACAATCTTCTGTTTTCCCAAATAATCTGCGCGCTACTCCATTGATTAATTGAATGTATTTATGGACATTTTATTATTTCAGTTTCTTTACATCTTTTAACAACTTTAAAGCATTTGATTTTGTAATAAAAAAGACATCTAATTTAGTAAGGTTAAAGAGGTTAAATGTTAAAGAGGTTGGTTGAAAGATCAAATTGGTTTCAGAGGTTTCAATTGCTTAAAGATGCGAATTTTGTTATAGAAGCAAAATTGGTCAGAGACTAAAAAATAAAAGGTTGTGCGACAATGGATAACAGAAAACCAACTTTAGCTTTGGAACGTTTTTTATTATGTATTGTCCTACGTTTGATTTTTAAAACCAGTATTTGCATTCAGTTCATAATTGTTGAAAAACCGATGAAAAATTGTTGTTAAATGGTTTCATGTACGATCAGAGCTAAGCTTTAAAGACATTTATGCATTTGTACATTTTTTTAAAAAAAGTTACAGGTTCATGTTATTGAATATATTATTTCAATAACATTAATAAAATAAAAGTCTTTTTGTCTTTAACAGAAATAAAGCTGTTAATTTTAAGGTATAGCGGTATTGCTACCAAACTCTCGAACCCTCGTTAAATACCGTGTTTTGACCACCGACACTACCGTAAGTATATTTCTTTGTTTACAATACCGTACTTTCAAGAAAAAAATTTTTAACTACTGTCACTACCGAGATATATTTCGGTATTTCATTCTACAACCGTCATATTGAAAAGTTTGATAAGCATTAATTTCCCATGTTATTAAAGATAATTGTTAAAATTTTTATTAAACGTTTTACATTTAAATAAATTTTTATTAAACGTTATACGTTATAAATATACGTTTTAGACCCAAAATTTAAAGGTCATTTATTGTCAAGATTTGGAATAGAGTGTCAAACAATTAAACAATTAAAACTAAGTGCAACAGGTGACGATTTATCACTCAATTCAAAACAAACTCTGACATCATCTCCAGACCAAGAACTTACCCCAGCAGAAAAGCTCCTTTTTGAGATGATGAATCATGACAGTCCACAGTCTGGGTTATTGGACACATCAATATCAAACCCTTTTGATGCAGAATTAGATGTTTACAAAAGATTGGGGTTCCCACAAAAAAGCTATGACATTCTAAAGTGGTGGAGGGTTCATTCACCACAGTTACCATTACTCTCCAATGTATCAAAAAAGGTTTTATGCATTCCTGCTTCATCTCCTTCATCTGAGCGTGTATTTTCAAAAGCTGGAAATATTGTCAGTTCAAAAGAACTCTTCTAAAGTCAGAAACAGTGGAAAAGTTTGTTTACATTAAAGAAAATATCTCAAGAGTAACAATTAAAAAATGGAAAATTGAAGAAGATATTCCAGAGTCTGAAATCGATTTCAAGGTCTGGAATCCAGACCTTGAAATCGATTTCAGACTCTGGAATATCTTCTTCAATTTTCGATTAGTTTTAATTAACTTAAAAATATTTTTATATTGTTTCCATCGGTTCAATTTGAAATAAAACAAATAATAGAACAAAGCTGTAAAACTTTTTTTTCATACTCCCGAACAATACCGACTATTGTTTACTACTATTGGAAACTTTAAGAGACTATATATTAAAAGCTTAGAACATTAAATTTTCTAAACACGGCATTTGGTATCTAACGCTCTAAAATTTCGACATTTGGTTGTTTTTCTTTCAACATCTTAAAAGTTCTTAGTAATCTAAAAGGTAAGCCAATGTTAAAAGTTTACACAGATCTTTAGTAACGTCAGTTTGTAGCAAAAACGTTTGTCAACTGTTTTGCCTTTGTATTTACCTTATATTTTCTGACTAGTTTTTGTTATGGTGCATTCTTGCAGTGCATTAACTACACAGAAAAGCATAAAACTGCTTATTACATATCATTTCATTGTATTCAGTATCATTGCATTACATTAATTAATTTAAAATTAAAAAAAATAATTACATTAATTTCACATATCATTACATATCTTTTCATAAGTATTTTATCCCTCAAATATTTTTATATTTTTAACTTCATAAATAGTATCATATCTATAATTAAAAAGCTATTTATAGACCAAAAGTTTTGTATTTTATATTTCATATACTTAAAACTTACATTCCCAAAAATAAAATATGCTAAAAAAGTTCTGTTTTTTACTATTTTTATTATTATTATTTTCTATTTCTTGGTTTGAAAAATTTTAAATGTTTGAATGTTAAATTTATTATACGGACAATTTTAATTTGCAATTAAATTACAACTAAAAGTTAATACTATTCTGCAGATTTCTATAAAATTTGTTGTTAGGAAACAAATGGATTGTTGCAATGCGTTGACAAAATTTTAAACCAACACATAGTTCAAAAGTTTATTCAAAATGTTTCACGCTCTATTCATACATTGTTAACGGTCGGAATACAAAAAAGAAACTGAAAAAGGATACTACTCCAAAGATTTTTGATTTTCCTTAAAACTAGTCACACCTAGAAAACTTCCAGCAACAGAGGAATCAACACAAATGAAAATGAAAATTTAATTGATACAAAAATAAGTGGTGCTATGTTTTTTAAAACAATTTTAGGATAAAATGCCTGCTTCTACAAAAGCAATTTTTAAACAGCTACTGAAATCCAACTGCACTAAAACATATCCAATGAAATTAAAAAGCTTTGCTCTATGTCTTTATTTTTATTCTCCATTACTTTATTTGCGTTTCAGAAAAACTTTCCTTAAAATGCTTCCTCATCTTAGAACACTTCAAAAGTAGTATCAATTGATAACATGTGGACCAGGATTTCAGTCAAAATCAAGCAAATTTCAAGTAAAAAAGAGAAGTTTTATATTTGCTCACTAAAACGGAAGTTCATGAGAAATATTGAAATGTTTTTTTAAGATTATTCTAAATTTGAAAAGTTGAAACTTACATAAATTTCATATAATCAAAAAAAAACCGCTGCGAAAGCTCTCACAACAACTGCATAAAAAGGTATTTATACTTAAAATGAGAAAACCATTCGCTGATGAAGATGGAATAGGAACTTTTATTATCAACAATGCTATGGGAAGATTCCACATCAATTATGTGTCATTAGTGTATTTATTAAAGAAATGGCACGACAAAAAGAATTATATACCAGATTGTATGAACAGCTTCCTTTTTGATAGTTCAATTGCCAAAGAAGAAATTTTAGAGCGGACCAATCCATTTATTGAAATCTACCCATCCTATATTGAAAAAATCAGTCGCTGATAATTTTTTCTGTTCTTACATATGTTCGCTGAATAGAAAACAGTAACTGAAATGATTACGCCAGTAACCCTCAATTCAGATAAATTAGTCAACAGCTTCCCAAGCTTGTATATTGCTCTAAGAATACACGTCACTATAGAGACAAAAACTGTTGCCAATAACATTTCTGTTGAAAGCGAAACTACTAAAAAATTGCCAACCCTCAAACGTCGGACAACAGCGCCTTTCATCACTCGAACTTGTCCCCATCGAAAATAAATTTTGTTCGACAGACATCTTTTGAAGATGTTTCTGAATTCGAGGTATAGAAAACAAAAAAAGGTCATTTATGGTTTGATAACTTACTGTATCGCATTCTTTAAAAAGAAAAATTCATTTTTTAAAGGTTCTTCGTTGTATTCCATTTAGAAAAATTTAATTAAAAAGTAAGCGAGTTTACAATTGTTCTAACTCAATGTTTTTTAACAGCATGTTTTTCTGAACTGAGAAAATCTAATTCTATGTTTGAAAGCAGAGGCTACTTAACCGGAGCCATAGATTATTTAACATAAACACTAGAAACATCTTAGATTTATATCAATTTCACTTTCTATCTCAGTTTAAGAGTAAATAGTTTAAAATACTAAATGCACAAGTGTCTGAATTACCACACCCTGATTTTGAGACATAACAATATAGTGCATACACTTTTTTATAAAACAAAATTTATAAAGATTGATTAGCATTTTTTTATATCCGAAAGATAATGCTTAAAACTAAAATATACTTCCAGTTTGTGCTATGCAACATATTTTGGCAATACATACACAGGCGCGGATCCACCTGTACGCTAATGAAGCTGAAGCTTCAGGACCCCGGCAAAAAGAGGGCCCCGAACACTTTCAATTTTATATCAAATATAATTCTAAAAAATTAAAAAAGAATTAAAGAAATTGAAAATAAGACGAAAAAAAAAACGTTTTTTCATTTTTTTTCTGATTGTACTAGATTTTTTTATTCCCTTCGTGCGATTTGACACGGAGATTTTTAGATAGTTATTAAAATTATAGATTTCTATAAGCGCGGAAATATCACCAAAGAGAGATTTTAGTTGGTTTGGTTTGTTATGGAAATGGATAAAGAAAGCCTTTTAATATTTAGTTACCCAACTATTTAAATGTTTACATTTATATTTTGAAATAATAAATTTTTTTAATAGTTAGTTAAAATATCTAAGC